>NC_057807.1:535621037-535921037 GCF_018294505.1 Triticum aestivum | reverse complement strand
TTTGAAAACACTTTTTTGTTTTTTAGTTTTCTTTCTTGCTTTATTTATTTTATTTTGTTTCTACTTACAACAAAATACTTATTGTTGCTATTTTTAATTATTACAAGGGCCGAACCATAAGACATTAAAGCATTTCAAATGAACTCTGAAAAAGTTGAAAGATGGCATGGTATCATAAATTCACCCACATAGCATCTGCATGTACAAAATGGACAATGGTATCATACTCCGTCTGTTACAAAGTTGGCATGGTATCATCATAATAGTTGCGGGAGAAAGTCTTCACTTTTTCTTCGCTTGTGTCATTTGCTTATTGCACCGTTACCATGGATAATCTTCATCGTTTATCAGGATGCTGGGGTCAGCCTTGACTTTGAAGGGAGGAATTTCATGAAACTTTTCATAATCTTCAGACATGTCTGTCTTGCCCTCCACTCCCACGATGTCCCTTTTCCCTGAAAGAACTATGTGGCGCTTTGGCTCATCGTATGATGTATTTGCTTCCTTATCTTTTCTCTTTCTCGGTCTGGTAGACATGTCCTTCACATAGATAACCTGTGTCACATCATTGGCTAGGACGAACGGTTCGTCAGTGTACCCAAGATTTTTCAGATCCATTGTTGTCATTCCGTACTGTGGGTCTACCTGTACCCCGCCTCCTGACAGATTGACCCATTTGCACTTAAACAAAGGGACCTTAATATCATGTTTGTAGTCAAGTTCCCATGTGTCCACTATGTAACCATAATATGTGTCCTTTCCCCTCTCGGTTGTTGCATCAAACCGGACACCGCTGTTTTGGTTGGTGCTCTTTTGATCTTGGTCAATCGTGTAAAATGTATTCCCATTTATCTCGTATCCTTTTCAAATCAATACAGTCAAAGATGGTCCCCTGGACAACAAGTATAGCTCATCACAAACAGTGTTGTCACCTCTGAGACGTGCTTCCAACCAACTGCTGAAAGTCCTGATATGTTCACATGTAATCCAGTCGTCGCACTGCTCCGGGTGTTTGGAGCGCAGACTGTTCTTGTGTTCATCGACATACGGGGTCACCAAGGTATGTTGAACTGTGTAGTGTGCTTGAGACCAAGAATATCCGTCCCTGCATATTATTGAGTCTCTTCCAAGCGTGCCTTTTCCAGTCAGTCTCCCCTCATAACGCAATTTAGGGAGACCTATCTTCTTAAGGCCAGGAATGAAGTCAACACAAAACCCGATGACATCCTCTTTTTGATGGCCCATGGAGATGCTTCCTTCTGGCCTAGCGCGGTTACGGACATATTTCTTTAGGACTCCCATGAACCTCTCAAAGGGGTACATATTGTGTAGACATACGGGGCCCAGAATGACAATCTCGTCAACTAGATGAACTAGGACATGTGTCATGATATTGAAGAAGTATGGTGGGAACACCAGCTCGAAACTGACAAGACATTGCACCACAACACTCCTTAGCCTTGGTATGATTTCTGGATCGATCACTTTCTGAGAGATTGCATTGAGGAATGAACATAGTTTCACAATGGCTAATCGGACGTTTTCCGGTAGAAGTCCCCTCAATGCAACCGGAAGCAGTTGGATCATAATCACGTGGCAGTCATGAGACTTTAGGTTCTAAAACTTTTTCTACGCCATATTTATTATTCCTTTTATATTCGACGAGAAGCCAGTCGGGACCTTCATGATCACCGGTACGCATGGCGGGCTTCTTCCGATGATCTGCCTCGCCTTTGAAATGCTTGCCTTTCTTTCGACATTGATGGTTGGTCAGAAGAAATCGATGATGGCTCAGGTACACATTCTTCCTGCAACTTCCTAGGTATATACTATTGGTGTCAAGTAAACAGTGCGTGCATGCGCGGTATCCCTTGTTTGTCTGTCCTGAAAGGTTACTGAGAGCGGGCCAATCGTTGATGGTCACGAACAACAACGCCTTTAGGTGAAATTCCTCCTGTTTGTGCTCATCCCACGTACGTACATCGTTTCCATTCCACAGCTGTAAAAGTTCTTTAACTAATGGCCTTAGGTACACATCAATGTCGTTGCCGGGTTGCTTTGGGCCTTGGATGAGAACTGGCATCATAATGAACTTCCGCTTCATGCACATCCAAGTAGGAAGGTTATACATACATAGAGTCACGGGCCAGGTGCTGTGATTGCTGCTCTCCTCCCCGAAAGGATTAATGCCATTCGCGCTTAAAGCAAACCATCCGTTCCTTGGGTCACTTGCAAACTCATCCTAGTACTTTCTCTCGATTTTTCTCCACTGCGACCCGTCGGCGGGTGCTCTCAACTTCCCGTCTTTCTTACGGTCCTCACTGTGCCATCGCATCAACTTGACATGCTCTCCGTTTCTGAACAGACGTTTCAACCGTGGTATTATAGGAGCATACCACATCACCTTTGCAGGAACCCTCTTCCTGGGGGGCTCACCGTCAACATCACCAGGGTCATCTCGTCTGATCTTATACCATAATGCACCGCATACCGGTCATGCGTTCAGATCCTTGTACGCACTGCGGTAGAGGATGCAGTCATTAGGGCATGCATGTATCTTCTGCACCTCCAATCCTAGAGGGCATACGACCTTCTTTGCTGCATATGTACTGTCGGGCAATTCGTTATCCTTTGGAAGCTTCTTCTTCAATATTTTCAGTAGCTTCTCAAATCCTTTGTCACGCACAGCATTCTCTGCCTTCCACTACAGCAATTCCAGTATGGTACAGAGCTTTGTGTTGCCATCTTCACAATTGGGGTCCAACCCTTTTTTGTGGTCCTCTAACATGTGATCGAACTTCAGCTTCTCCTTTTGACTTTCGCATTGCGTCCTTGCATCGACAATGACCCGGCAGAGATCATCATCATCGGGCACATCGTCTGGTTCCTCTTGATCTTCAGCAGCTTCGCCCGTTGCAGCATCATCGTGCACATCGTCTGGTTCCTCTTGATGTTCAGTAGCATCATCGTATTCAGGGGGCACATAGTTGTCATCGTACTCTTTTTCTTCGCTGTCTTCCATCATAACCCCTATTTCTCCGTGCCTCGTCCAAACATTATAGTATGGCATGAAACCCTTGTAAAGAAGGTGGGTGTGAAGGATTTTCCGGTCAGAGTAAGACTTCGTATTCCCACATATAGGGCATGGACAACACATAAAACCATTCTGCTTGTTTGCCTCAGCCACTTCGAGAAAATCATGCACGCCCTTAATGTACTCAGAGCTGTGTCTTGAACGGTACATCCATTGCCGGTTCATCTGCGTGCATTATATATAATTAAATGTGTCAAAAATTATTAAAGAACATCATGAATAGATAATTAAGTGACCAAATTAATAGAGGTTCATCATCACATTAAAACCAAAGTACATACATAGTTCTTATCTAACAACATAAAGGTCTGCAGAGCATCTAAATTAATTAAACCATACACTGAAACTATGTAAAACATTTCAATGCGAAAACAAATGCGATCATAATCGCAACCAATGTAGCAACTGATCCAACGGCATAATGATACTAAGCCTCGGTATGAATGGCATATTTTCTAATCTTTCTAATCTTCAAGTGCATTGCATCCATCTTGATCTTGTGATCATCGACGACATCCGCAACATGCAACTCCAATATCATCTTCTCTTCCTCAATTTTTCTAATTTTTCCTTCAACAAATTGTTTTCTTCTTCAACTAAATTTAACCTCTCGACAATAGGGTCCGTTGGAATTTCTGGTTCAACAACCTCCTAGATAAATAAAATATATGTCACGTTGGTCGGCATAATTGTCATAAACAATAAATGAACCAATAGTTATGAAAAGATAATATATAGCACATCCGAATCATAGACAGGACGAAGGCCGACGGGGGCGGATACCAAAACCATCGCACTATATAAGATGCAATAATAAAAGTAAGAAAATTATACAAGTATCTATATAAACATACAAGTAAGAATTTTTTTTCCTTTCAGAAAGAAGATAAGAACAAGAGGCTCACCACGGTGGTGCCGACGATGAGATCAGCGCGGGCGATCGACGGCGGTGAAGACGGGGACGGGATGTGACGGACTGATAAACCTAGACAAATATTGAGGAAAATGGAGCTTGGAGGTCGAGCTTGGAGAGGAGAAAGCTTAAGTAGTGTGGCTCGGGCATTCCATCGAACACCTCGTGTGCATAGGAGGTGAGCTAGAGCACCACAAAGCTCTCCCCTCGCCGGCCACGAAAAACAGAGCAATGGGAGTGCTCTGCTCGCGGGCGAGGGGTATATATAGGCAACTAATTGGTCCCGGTTCGTGGCAAGAACCGGGACTGAAGGGTAGCCTTTGGTCCCAGTTCAATCCACTAACCGGGACCAATGGTGGTGGGCCAGGAGCGAGGCCCATTGGTCCCGGTTCGTCCCACCAACCGGGACCAATAGGTCCAGTCGAACCGGGACCAATGGCCCACGTGGCCCGGCCGGCCCCCGGGGCTCACGAACCGGGTCCAATGCCCCCATTGGTCCCGGTTCTGGATTGAACCAGGAGTAATGGGCTGACCTGGCCTGGACCATTGCCCCCTTTTCTACTAGTGTCAACACAATTGCTAGGCAAGTGCTGAAGGATTTTCGTTTCTCCCCGACTCCTTCCATGTCGCCCCTGCGCGGCGACCGGGGGGAACCCTAGCGCCGCGGCATCCTCGTCCGTCCCCCGACCTATCCTCCTTTCCGCAGCCGGGCAAAGCCCAGTAGGCGTCGGCGGAGGCGGGATCTCTTCTCCCACGACTCGCTGGATCTGGCGCGGGCGGATCACGGTGGTGGTTGGCGGCACGCTGGAGGCGGGGCGTGCCGGCGCGGGCTTGGGGGCGACGACAGTTTCCCCTGGCGTGCATGGGAGTCCGCTCGGGGCGCGCGACAGTGGCCCTCGGCAAGCGGTGGCGGGCGCTGGGCTCTGGACGGCGCTCCGGCGTGTGCAGGCGGTGGCGGTCCCTGTGCACGATCGGAGGCTCCATCTATGACCCGGACGGCGCGGGGGATGGTGGCGGCCCGGCATGGCCGGCGACCGGATGCGGTGGTGCCGGCGGCTCGCTGATCTGCTAGTGCTCTAGGGTTCTACCTGGTGGTGCTGGTGGTGACGGCGGCCCGTGCACGAGAGTTGGATTCCTTCGAACTGATCTGGGTGAAAACTAGCCTTCGGCGTATGCTAAAGCCAGCGGTGGCGGCACTATCTGCGTCGTTCCCTTCTTGAAGGCATCGCCGTGGAGAAGTTTAATGCCACTCTCTGCTACCTCTGGGGAAAACCCTAGATCGGATGATCCGATGACGGCGGCGCTCTGGTGTTGTTCCTCTCTTGGGGGCGTCATTCTTGGAGGTACACACGTGATAGAGGGACCAGAGGACGGATTCTTTGGTGAAGCGGTGCTTCATCCTACACACTGATGGCGATGGATCTTGATGGTGTGGCGCAGTGCAGATTTCGAGTTCGCTGTGGGAGGATGGACTCGCGCAGGAGCACGACGCTGTCAGACGTCGTGGTGGCGTTGATGGCACAGAGACCTGACACAGTACATGCAACAATACAACTCTGAAGATGGATTGGTGGCAGGTGGCTGCGGCGGTCTCATACCCGACAGGCATCCTGGTTGAGGAGTGCGCCGGACTGGTAGGTGCCCCATACCCGGCAGGCGTCCTGGTTGGGACCTCATGTCTTAGATGTTTAGGTTTGGCTGTGATGTCTGTTTGGTATTAGGCCCAGACTATCTGCGCCCCTTCATCAATTGGATAGTTATAGCGATAGCTGTTGCTTAGACGGTGGCTTTAGTTTTGCTGTTGTATGACTTTGTAAGGTCTTGTAAGAATAATTAATAAGTGGCCGTATGCATAGCGCAGATGCAGAGGCCGGGGGTCATCCTCCTTTTCCAAAAAAAGTGCTACACTGCTGCTTTGATAATTTTTCACTATTATTTTTCCTTCATGAATTTCTGTAATGTTCTCGGGAAAGATTTGTTTACTGAATATGGCTAATCCATTTCCCTTGATCGAGTGGGTTGAGATTTGAGGTAACCCATGGTTGCTGTGAAATCGATCCCATTCATTTTTTTGCATGGTAATACGTGTCTCATTTATATCATAAGGATCATAGTACAAGCCACGTACATACCGACCTGACAAAACTGAAAAGACAGTAGAACGCTAGCCTTTGCACACAGGAACACCAGCCAAAAAGTAAAATTACAAACAAGACTAAAGGATCCTCTGAGCTTGACACCAACGCCCGTCACCTGCCTCTGGCGCCACCATAGCAGCCACCAAAGGAGAACATGACGGATCACCTCCATATCCGAGCTCGACGCGGCTCCATCGCTGATATGCAGCTTTGCGGACCTCCAAGGTGGCTTGCCAATAAAGGCGAAGCCATTGCCGTTGAACGAATTAGACCGGGGCAACACCCCGGATACGTCATCGAACTCCAGATATGGCACCCCCGCCCAACTAAGATGTTGGAGGAGGAAACCATACCTGCCTGGCACGAACCACGAACCCAGATTCACCATCTTCCAGATGCTGTCGATGCAGACTACAATCTGCATCTGCTCCTGGAATACCTCCCAAGCTCCACGCCGGCGATGGAGCAAACGCCGTTGCAACAGCGGAGCCCGAGGACACAGGACCACCACGAGGATGTCGCCGCCGCCGCACCATCCTTGCTTGAACAGTCTGGTTTCCAAATCCACCACAAAAGCGGATCGCCTCGTTGGAGAAGGATCTGAAGATTTATTAGTCGGCGCCGCCATCACCACTGCCGAAGCCATGACGATGAACAACCCAAAATCCTAAAAAACTAATGCCTAAAGCAATCCACACACGTGGATCCGGCGACCCCCCTCACCACCGACGACCGAGGTCGTCAGCGGAGGGGAGCCGCCGGAGGACGGCGGCGGAGGAAGACGCCCTAGCGGCAGGAGGCGAGATCGCCTTTCTTTTCTTCTCCTGGAAGAAAGAAAGCGCCCAAGCGTACTAGATAGTCGATCCCATCCATTTGGCTTTGTGAGTTATTCAAACAAACTGTCGTAGCCCAAACGTACCAGTAGTACATAGTACTCCAAATTCAAATTGTTGATTTATTAATATGATGTTATGCTCCAAATTCAAGTATAAAGAGAAAGACTAATTTTTATTAATATCATGTTTCTTAGTGTACCGTAATGTTCTATATTTTGTTTAGAGTGCATGTTAATGTTTCATTGTGTCATCGTGCTACCTTGTTTTTTCCTGTTTCCGATGTGCACTAGAACATGGTAGTGTTTTTGTGTGCTTCAAACCATTCTGCGTTCATGCAACGAGTCCTTTTAAACAAGACCAATTATGAATATATTTTGACAAGATTTAAAATTAGGATTTTAAAATACGGTAAAACTTTATGACACTATAGAAACTTTATGATACTATACACATGATTCACCATTGTATTACACTACTCTAAAACTTGATTCATCTAAACTCAACATTTTCGTATGAAAAGCAGAATCAATATTGTTTCACTCAGCTTAAAAAAGATCATATCATTTCACTAGGGTACGTCTTGTTCCATAGTCTCTACTCCTAATGAAGCAGTTGGTGAATAGTCTCCACGGTTTATTTTCACTGAGTTTTTTCGTCTCTCCTCCCACCACCCCCTCCCATCCTGGTCCATCGGTTTATTTTTCTCTTCACTCTTTATTACAACCATGACTTCCCTTACGTATAACAAATCATGGATCTAACTTCCTTAAATTATTCATATCAATTGATTTCTTTTATTGGTTCAATTTGTCTTAGGAAACAAATTATAAATTTTTAAGAAACAAATAATAGATTTGAATCTAACTTTCCTAACTTATCTAAATCAATCGATTTCTCTCATTAGTGAAATTTATTTTAGGAAACAAATAACAGACACGTCACAAACTTTCTTCCCAATAAATAGTTTCTTAACATTTGCAAACTTTCCTAATCAAACACGTCACAAACGGGCAGGTACTGATATCATGTTACCAAAAAATAAAACTCCATTTGCATAGAAATCAGTTCAAAATCCTAACTTTCCTAAATTTTTACCTGTCCTTGATAACATCCAATATTTACTATGTTTTCCACCTATTGAAGGAAATCACCCCTCCATCGATATTAGCATTTTTTTGGAATGAGATCTCCGGGTTATGATTTTTTTGTGATTCTTTCCAATTGTGACCTCTCCTTCCACTCCGGCTCCTTCTCGCATAATCACCTCCACCACAGCCAGCTGACGCCACCCTAGACCTCTTGCCTCTCCACACCTTCTCTGCCACCTCCTCCTCATACTCCATTGACAATCCCTCCGCCACGTTTGTCCACGGCGGTGTCAAGGGCATGGAGAAACAACATATTAGTGGTAGAGCAGCGCATAGCAGCAGGAAGAAGCCCGCAGCAGGCGAGGCGAGCGACCGATGATGGAGGGCAAAGATGCGGCCGACGTGGCTGATGGGGCGGCCGACAGAAGATGGCCGCGACAGGAGGCGGCACGAGGCTAGGGCGCGACAGCGGGGCGAGCGAAGGGATAGGCGGCAGCAGACGGGGCGAGTGCAGCCAGCGAGAGTGTGACGCACGGCCAGGGTATGCGTCGCGTGGGGCACAGTGGTGTGGTGGCTGTGGCAAGCGTGATGGCAACGGCGGGCGCGACGGACGCAGTGTGGCACGTGCGTGGGCATGGAGAGCCAGAGAGGGAGTGGCCCCGCGGGCGCGGAAGAAGAGCGGAAGGCTCGGGCATGTGCGCGCATAGGAGCGGACATGTGCCACGGGGTTAATCCGAGGAGCTCAGTGGCTACCCCTGCAATGGCCATGGCGGACGGTGGTTCTCGGCCACGATGAATTACCTAACGAGAGCAAACAAGAGGGGAATTTGGGGAAAGGCAAGAGGAGATCACGGCGGTGTCAATGGCACCCTAGGGGAAGACAGGAAAGCTCGGGGCGGCGTGGAACGAATGGCAATGTCGCAGGGGCCGAAAGTTGAGGAAGATGGCAACAACGTCGATCTGGGGGTGCTGGACTTGATCTCGTTGGTGCAGACGAAGTAGCGGAGGCATTCGGCGCTCCTCGACAAGCTCCTAGCCAGCAGGGAGGGCAGTGGCCGTGTGGACAGGGTCGGTCATGGTGGCCGTGGCATCTGACTTTGTCCAGATCACCGGGATCGAGCGAGCGAGGAGGAGAAGTGGATCTGGAAGGGGGTTGTCGAGAAGGAGTGATGCCATGGGGGCAGGGGAGGCAGGGCGTCACCCCTATCCATTCCCCTTCGATGCCGGCGAGGTGGCGGGCGGGAGCCCGGCTCTGTAGCGACGGGCTCGGGGAATAGGAGAAGACGACCGTGCGGGGACTGGACCACTGGGCCGGTTCGGTGGCAAGGCCTGGGGGTAGGGGAATCCCCTTTTTCATCGTTCTTTTGGTTTTTAATGTATTCTAATCCGTTTCTCCTTTTTAACACTGTTTTCTATTTATTCTTATATCAACTAAATGGATTTTGTTAATTGTGAAACTATGCACAATTCGAGCACAATATTTTTAGGTGGCACAAAAAGTTTGGGGCCAAAAGAAAATACATAAAATTTGGTTTATATTTAATTGGTTATTTTAACTACCGTTGGACAGCTTATTAATTTGACAAGATTTAATTTTTGGGTCAAATAATGTTGGGCTCAACATGTCAAAGATCAGTGGAATTTATAGAATATGGTGAACATTTTATTTTTACTATTTGAAGAAATAATTTATTTGACTTTATTTTAAATTTGAATTGGGCTTTGATTTTTATCATGTGGCAGTTTGGCTTAGCAAGCCTGATGACATGTCATCATTAGGGGGAGGTTACTATAGCTAACGACTTGAGGTGTTACATAATCTTCCCAATTTCTGAAATTGCATTGTTAAATGATAGGGGAATATATCACACTATCCATTAGTCCAGTCAAGCTCACCACAAGTCCACACATTATTGCCAATTGAGTAAGGCTTATTGGCGGGGAGAATAGGCTATGTGTGTGTGTGTGTTAGAGGGAGAGGGAGAGAGAGTGAACATGTCAAAGATCAGTGGAATTTATAGAATATGGTGAACATTTTAGTTTTACTGTTTGACGAAATAATTTATTTGACTTTATTTTAAATTTGAATTGGGCTTTGATTTTTATCATGTGGCAGTTTGGCTTAGCAAGTCTGATGACATGTCATCATTAGGGGGAGGTTACTATAGCTAACGACTTGAGGTGTTACATAATCTTCCCAATTTCTGAAATTGCATTGTTAAATGATTGGGGAATATATCACACTATCCATTAGTCCAGTCAAGCTCACCACAAGTCCACACAATATTGCCAATTGAGTAAGGCTTATTGGCGGGGAGAATAGGCTATGTGTGTGTGTGTGTGTTAGAGAGAGAGGGAGAGAGAGTGAGGAAGAGGGAGGGGGAGAGAGTGTGTGTGAGGATTTGATGGTAAAAAAGTAGTCAATGTCGTAATATTGAACTCTTAAAGTTAATGTGACCCCTTTGCAACGCACGAGCGTTCTTCTAGTGTATCATAATGCTACATATGTTTCAGAGCGGACCAAATTGATTCAGAGGAATCTCAGAGTTTGTAAATGACAATAGGTTTTATTGTAACAAAAGTTTAAATTTCATTGTAGTCTATTATGTTCCAGAGTAAATCTTATTGTGTCAGCCTGTGTCTGCATGTGTCAGTGCGCTTTGAGCTATTTCATGAAAGTATGAAAAGTATGTAGACAACAACATTTTATACACTGTTTCATCTGGTGTCGTTTTATTCTAGAGTGTAACATTGCGCTCGGGGCCTAAAACGAGTTCAACAGAATATCATGGTTTCGTATAGTTCCATAGTGTTTCACCGTGTTTCAGTATTCACATTTTTTAAACTTGTTGAAGTATATTCAGGGTTGTATTTGTTTTAAATGTTCTCACCGCCAGGAACATAATTATACAGACGATCTGAGGCACTGTTTGGTTCATAAGTCATAGGACTTTTTTTTAGTCCCAACTTATAAGTCTCAAGTCCCTAAAAAGTCCCTACCTGTTTGGTTCCTGGGACTTATAAGTTCCTATAAGACCATATTACAACTATAAGTCCCTATAAGACTCTCCTTGAGAGTCTTATTTCATAAGTCCCAAATGCCCACTATAAGTCCTTATAAGTCCCTCCTGTTTGGTTTAGATGGGACCTATATGGACTTTTTAAGTCCCTAAACCAATAAATCCTTGGAAACAAACACCCTTTAAGAGTCCACCGCATCCCTTATGGTTGTCTTGTGCGGCAAGTTGATGCAGACCTTCTAGAGAGGCCTACTGGCAAGTTAAGGGCCAAGGGTCGTGGCCTTTTGGGCCCTAAGGTCGGTTTAGTGGGCCAACTTGCCTTCAAGTGATGTACCGACGGTATGTGATAACGTCAATAGCCCTAGAGCTTGTCAACGCTCGGCTGCGTCTAGGTTGAAGTGAAACCTTGCACGCCGAGTGCTTGACTATAGGTTTTGTCCCGACTTGTTGTCTAAGAGCATTCTACAGCCATACTTGACAAATCCGATCACTCAAACACCCGCGGACGCGCCAGGTGATCTGTCACACCTCAAATTAGCCACTTTGCATCCGAGTGTCTCATATTTCAAACCCTAGATCCATACAAAACATGCAAAATAAATCCTACGTACTACCCTACCTAATCTTCGTCGTCGAATATGTCCACGACGTCGATGCCTGGCGCCCGGTGGACAGGCGCGTAGGAGGGCTCCGGCTCATCCCCCTCCGACTCGACCTCAGCCATGTAGGCGAGCATCTCTGCCTCCTCCGCGGCCTGCTACACCTCCATCTCCTGCCAGTGATGGCATCTGGCATTCGCAGTCGACTCCGAGTGGAGGGAATCGAGGATCGCCTGGTGCCCATCCCGCAGATCCGCGTCGCCAGCGCCCCCGACATCCTCCTCCTCCTCCTCCTCCTCCTCAACCTCCTCCTCCTTCTCCTCCTCCTCCTCCTCCTCCAACTCCTCTTTCTGATCCGCCGCATTTGGAGGTAGCCCCGCGGAGATCCGGGTTTCGCGCCTTGCCCGAGTCTGCTCAAGGAGCTCTAGCTGGTGCTTTGGCATTAGAAATGGGTAGTTTCTCACCCGACGGCGTAGGGACATGGCTACTTGGCGGAAGAGGACTGAAAAGTGGCAACGACAGCAGGCAGGTGGAAGGAAATATGGATGGTAGGATTTCGACGCCAGTGGTCAACTTAAACAGCCGGGCTAGGCACTACGCAGCCCGCCAGAGCAGCGCCACGCGATACATCGGCCCGACGAAGGAGACGAGGTTCGGACCACTGGGTTTCCGAGGGATTTCGCGTGGGACACCGCCGCCAGTGCGACGTGGCAGGCACGCTTGGGCGATGCCGTATCCGCCCCATATTTGGGTTGGATATAAGGGGTGCCGGTCAGCCCGGGCGTTTGAGGCGCCCGTCTGGGTTAGATTCTCGTGACCGATTAGTGACAGGGCGTGGTGACCAAGGCACTAAATTGAGAAGAATTTTGGATGAAAATACCCTTAACTAAATTAGTTAGTTAACACTTAGCAGCTTAATTAGCGGCAGCTAAATAACCAACGACCTAATAAAAATCAACTAAATCTTGTTGCACCAGAATAAAATCAATCCATGGGATGGGAGGGAGAAAGAAATGCCAGTTCATACAATCAGGAGAGAGTTTATTTTTTTACTACCTTCCTATTGGGGACTACGTGCTACTTTTTATCTAAGGCACGTGCTGGATGGTGAAAGGGCACGCACAAAAAACTGAGAGAAAAAGATAAATACATCTTACATTGTTATTTTTTTGCCAAAAGCAAATACACGTTACTTATTATATACAACAGTCAGACAAAGTAATAGACATATGAACTTTGCGAGCGAGAATATAAATAACCAGTATAGCCACCGTCCGAGTTGAAGGAACAATGTACGACATGATTAATCCACGGAGAAATCCACTCGCAAAAAAATGCACGGAACTTGCACTGTGCTGCAATGCACATTGATGTTGACGCTTACACCCGAATTAATAGTCCATTTCATGGAGAGACAATTTGCCCATGTGTTGGATCTTGTTGATTCAGGAGCATATATGCAAATTACACGATGAGACAAAATCAAGACACGTAACTATATAGGATCACACACGCACACGCACCCGCCCGCACACACAACCTCTCTCATCTAGCTCTAAGGGTCCATGCGTAAAATATATAGAGTGCTATTTGCGCTGGTTCGAAGCAAGCTTGGTAATGAGCTCGTTCAAAACAGAGGGATTGGTCATGATCAAATACTTCCAGCCATTAGTTTCCATTATTCTTTGCAGACATGAGAGAGATTGGGCTTGGATGAACCTCAAACATGCCTCTTTCAAACCGTGACAATGGTGTTGCTCGGCCAGAGCAAGAGTGGACCCCACCGAGCTCACGTGTACCTCCTCAGACCAGTGCTTTTCACATATGAACTTGAACCGCCGGAGGTCATATCTGTCTGCGGCTGCAAACAAGTCTTGTAGCCATTGCAACCTCATTTCATCCTCTTCTTCAACGGCTTGTGCTTCGTCCTCCTCCATGTCATCCTTCTCCATTTCTCGAAACGAGTCAGTGTAGATGAAGCTAAGCAAAGTGCTGAATATTGTTGCGTCCATGTCTTTGATTTGTATTACGCTAGACGTAGTGGTGCCTTCCTTCATGGGGCCAAAGAGTTGCGCCATGAAGACTGTTGATCGGGCAGCAAGCACACACCGGTGTGCAGCAAACGTCTCGCCGCTGACGTCAAACATCACGTCGGCACCCACCTTGGTTTGAAGAAGATTGTTGAAATGTTGACATATATCATGAGGAAGGGTGGCGGCGACCTCGGTATTGCAAACGATGACATCGCATCGGATGTTGAAACCACCACACTTCATATTACGTGATTGTTCAAGGACATCTTTCCTTGTGAACTTGTCGTTGCCCTGGGACGTCTCACTGCGGGAGAAGCTGTAGGTCTTAGTTCCAGGAATGTACACTGGCTTGTGCTTCTCAATCTGGTCGATGAAACTAAAACTGAACTTGGCCTCCACAGTCTCGTCTTCATCATCGCTGTCATCGTCGTCATCGTCTATGAGACGACAAAGGTAGAGAGATATGAAGTTAGTGCAGCTTTTTTTAGAGAAAAGGCATCAACCGAGCCCGAGATGGGGCTCGAGCCTAGCCCGGCTTTGAATTAACAAAGTCATCAACCGGCTAGGATTACAGAACACAAGAACCAAAGAAAAAAAAACAACACGGTAAGATACATAGACGCTGGTAAGCATCTAACTAGCCTCAAAGCTACAAGTTAGAAGATAAAACAGATAAGCACACAACTGCAGACATCGAGGCCCTCCTCCGAGAACGAAGCACCAGGGAGCTAGGACCAAGCTGGCACTGAGGAGAAGGGGATGACCGGCATCACCAGGGAGTGTGGTCACCAAACAGCTATGGACCCCGGCACGGCACATCCATCCAATTCCATCTCCGAAGAAGGCCACAACCTCCTTGCCTGGCTCGAAAGGCGTCGTACCGTCGAAAGATATAATGTTCCACCTAGAACTATAATGGATGCCGCCGGAGGATGGCCACATAGAGAGGATCCCCGCACTCCGGACGAGCCGCCAAAGCTTCCCTCAAGCAGAATTGCCCATGGCCCGGCCGCAGAGGACGGTTAGCACCAAGCTTGGACGAAGAGGACACACCACTGACGTCGCCGAATGCACCCCAACAGCGCAAACCAACCAAACAGCTCCCAAAGGCGGCACCTTCAAGAAGGACACTAGTAGAAAAGGGGCCATTTGTCCCGGTTCATATGGGCCTTTTGTCCCGGTTGTTGAACCGGGACTAAAGGGTCGTTACTAATGCCCTGGTCCTTTAGTCCCGGTTCTTACACGAACCGGGACAGATGGGCCTCCACGTGGCCGGTGCGCCGAGCCCAGGCAGGAGGGCCTTTGGTCCCGGTTGGTGGCACCAACCGGGACCAAAAGGCATCCACGCGTCAGCATTTCAGGGGCTGGGGTTTTTGTTTTTTTTGAAGGGGGGGGGGGGGTTGGGGGTTTTGGGGGGTTAATTTAGGTGTTTCATATATTGTGTTAGCTAGCTAATTAATAGGGCGAAGTGTCCTCTCTTATCTCCGTGCTTCGTTGACGCTACGTACTATACATAGAGAGGCCCTCGACACGCTAGCTAGTAAGAAAATGAAGGAAACCATTAAGTACAGAAGTTCGTCATGCATACTGAGAGAAGTGATTGATCGACCTCTCCTTCTCCGAGAGATTGGTCGAACAACAAGTTTTTGTATTATCTATCCGACGCTACTGGCTACATACATATACAATATGTAAGATCTCTTACAATCCCCTAGCAATTGAAATCAAATTCCACATGGTATTCTCCGGCTTTATTGATGGCGTGGTCAAGAAAGAATCCTGCCAATTCCTCTTGAATTGCTTTCATGCGATCTTGTGGTAGGAGTTCATTCCGCATCTGCCACGTCTAATTTAAAGAAGGGGGTTAATACATATATATGAATGTAACTCAACAGAAATGATGGTGTAAGAAAATGAAATTGTGAATATTATTGCTTACGCACTTCATATTGTCTTTTAGAGTAGCCTCGCTTATTTTTCAAATTCACGTTGTAGATGAACTCGCACACGTAGTATCCACAGAAATCATTCCCTTGTTCCTGCCACAAGCACTTTACGAGAAATAGAGGTCAATCAAACTGATAATGAAGCATTATAAATGGCATTGATGAAAGTATAGCTATAAAATCAACGGGAGATGCGCGCAACTAGCTAGCCAGTAATACTTACTTTCGGGGATGTATATCGCAGCTCCTTCGGCAGTCCCGGAGCTTCTGCGGTGAACTGTTTCCAAACCCTGCAGGACAAAGAAAATAATTATTATTACTTGAGATATCAGGAAATGAACAAAAAGTTGCCGATATGGTGCGATAATGATCGATTGAACTTACTTGTTGAGCATTTTAGTCATGTCCGCATAGGTTTCTGGATCTTTTCATCTCGAGTCTAAGACGGTTACTATTCCCCGCTCAAGCTTAATCTGCAGAAGAGCATAGTGGAAGCTACGCACGCATGCATAACTCATCAATTATATTACTATGACCTCGCTCGAGTAATAAGGGAAACCGAATATGCACACGACAGTAACACTCACTCGAAGTTGTAAGGAAAGAGTATGGTATCTTTGTTTTAATTTTTGATCAACGATTGTAGCAAGTTGGCCTTGGCCTCTTTGGCGTGCTTTTTAACCTGAATTTCATCTATGATATTTGTGTTAATGAACCCAATATCATACATTTCTTGTTTTCTGCACTCGACGATCTTCAATCTGCATAATATAGTGAGGATAATTAATTATAAATACATGCAATGAAAGAGCCGAGCTATATATAGAGACTTAATGATAGAAATAGTACTTATAGACAGTAGCAAAAGAGCATTAATTTATCGAGGGACTTTTGATTGAAGAACTCGAAGAACTCCTCAAATGGAACAGACAACAGATCAGTTCCAACGAGGTCGTGCTCCTGTTTAATTCTCAGATACAAAGTATTCGTCCCCCCAGACTCTCTGCAGGTTTTCATGTATCAATTATGGAATCTTTGCATCATCGTTGTTAGAGATTTTTCATATTTGACGAGAGACTTCCCGTACTCGTATTTGTGTTCGTCCACCTCCATGAAATCAGGAAGTTTATCGTCAGGCAGGTAATCTGTAAGATTGCCATAACCGGCCACCGTCCCTGGAGCATTAGCAACGATGTCGCCGCTAGACGCATTGAGCGGGGGGCACGATTGATTTGGTTGTTCGCCGAGCTGGGCAATTTTTTTTGGCAGCTACTCGTTCTTTTGACCTTTGATGTCTGACAGTACTTCCTGACCACTCCGCTTCGAGATATGTCTGTTCAGTAATGCGCTCATAGTTGGTTCTCGGCGAAGACTTCGGTGGTTTCCTCAGGGCATCGATAGTGCGCTTTGCTTTCACCGGATCTACCTTTTCCTCTGGAGGTGGATGTCTCTTTGCTTTCAACCCTTCAAAGAAGTCGTCCACTTCGGCCCGCACGATCTTCGCGTGTTCCTACTCGGTCCTCTCGTACGGTAACATCTCTAGAGGCTTGAGAGAAGGACTGTATCTGTATTGCTTCCCACCTCTGGCTGTACTGCTAGACGCCGGAGCAGACGGAGCGGCTACGGCGTCTGTCTTCTTTCATACTTGCTTACAGGCGGAGGAGAAGGACTACAACGCGCCAGAGCAGCCGGGGCGGCGGCGGGTCTCTTCCGCCCTTGCTAGCGAGGCAGAGAAGGAGGAGGCTGCTGGCTGCTCGGGCGCGCCGGCGCAGGCGGAGAAGGAGGTGGAGTGCCGCCACACGTCGAAGAATGAGGCCGAGTGCCCTGATTGTCACTCGCCGGAGGAGGAGGCGGTGGAAGAGGCGGTGGAGGAGGTGGAGTGCCCTGACTCGGCGGGGGAGAAGGAGGAGGCGTCCAGTTCGGAAGCTTGATGAACTCATTCAGCCATAGGCATGGAGTCTTCAGAGCATAACCCAGCCGAGTCTCCCCTTCACCGGTAGGGTGGTCAAGCTGGAGGTCCTCAAATCCCTCCGTTATTTCGTGCACTGTCACCCTAGCATATCCTTCTGGAATCGGACGCCAGTGAAAAGTTGCGTCGGGTTCAGAAGGTCAAACTTGGCCGACAGCCGCCTTGACTTTTAAGTTCTGCCATTGCGCCATAAGGTGGCAATTTTGAGACTCCGTGATAAAACCCACGTGGTAGCTAGCAGGAGCCGTCAAGACATGCTCCAGCTGAAGCAGCTCGGTGGAAGCCACGCTGCTTCTCCGCTGAGATGGTGGGGTAGCTTCGGGGGAAGCTTCGGCAGGTCATTTGCTGCGATCTGCTTCTCGTTCCTCTAGCCCTTGTACCCTTTCGTGCAGTGCCTGCAGTTGCCTATGCTCCACTTTCTTCCTCCTCTCCTGGGTTTTGTAACCCCCTGCGTCCGGAAAACCAACCTTCCATGGAATGGAGCCTGGCATGCCTCGTGTCCGTCCAGGGTGCTCAGGATTCCTGAGGGCCATTGTGAGCTCATCGTTCTCCCTGTCTAGAATGAACGTCCCTTGCTACGCTGCATTGATATAGTGTCGAAGCCTCTTGACTGGTATTTTCAGTTGCTCGTCTGTCCAATGGCACTTCCCTGATATAGGGTCCAAGGTTCCGCCAGCCCCGAAGAACCAAGTCCGGCAACGCTCTGGCCAGTTCATTGTCTCTGGTTCAATCCCTTTATCAAGCAGATCATTCTCAGCCTTGGCCCACTTAGGCCGGGCTTTGAGGTAGCCACCTGACCCCGTGCGATGGTGAAACTGCTTCTTCGCAGCATTTTGCTTGTTTGTCGCCGACATCTTCTTACTCTTTTCTGCTGTCGTGTGGGCCACAAATGCGCGCCAGTGATCTCTGATCTTCTCATATTTGCCGATGAATTCTAGTGTCTCTTCTTTGTTGACAAACTTTTTCAGCTCTTTCCTCCACCTCCTGAATAGGCCTGCCATCTTCTTAAGAGCAAAAGACTTGATTAATTGCTCTGTAACTGGCTTCTCCGGATCCTCCTCTCACGGTAGGGTGAAATTTGTCTTCAGCTCAGTCCAAAGATCATCTTTCTGCATGTCATTGACATAAGACACCTCACGGTCTTCGTTATTAGGCTTATACCATTGGTGGTTGCTGATCGGGATCTTGTCGCTAACAAGAACCCCGCACTGAGCAGCAAATGCGTTCTTTGTCCGGATGGGTTCAAGCGGTTCGCAGAGCATTATACAGTGAACATACATACATACATACATACATACATACATACAGTGAGCATATACAAAGCATTATACGGCGACGACGATGATGGTTGGCAGTGGCGCGCGCTTATGGATGGCGTGCGGGGACGGCAATGAGAAGGAAAGGGGAGGAGGCAGGGGCTCACAGTGCGGGGAGGGGTCGAGGTCGCCGGCCAGAATCGGTGCGGCGGTGGAAGAATGGCCACGGGGATGAATGGGTCGCGGGAGCCAGCGTGGTGCTTCCCCGCAGCAACGGTGACGATGGGCGCGGGCGACGGCGACGGCGACGACGGGCGCGGGCGACGACGACGGCGTTGGCGGGGGCGGCGGGCGGCGTCGGGGCAGCCTGGCGACGACGAGGCAGGGTCGATGATGGAGGCGCGCGGACGGCGTCGGGGCGGCGCGCGGACGGCGTCTGGGCGGCGGGTAGCGTCAGGGCAGCGGACGGCGTCGATTTGGGCAGCCTGGCGGCGTCGATGAGCTCGGCGTTGTCGGGCGGGCTGGGGGGCAACTGGCGATGAGTTCGTCAAATTTTCCTAAGATATACCCAGGCCTTTGGTCCCGGTTCGTGGCACAAACCGGGACCAATGCCCCCCTTTAGTCCCGGTTGGTGCCACCAGCCGGGACCAGAGGCCCCTTTTCAGCAGCCCAAAGGGCGGGAAGTGGCGGCCTTTGGTCCCGGTGTTGGGGAACGTAGCAGAAATTCAAAAAATTTCTACGAGTTACCAAGATCTATCTATGGAGAGACTAGCAACGAGGGGAAGGAGAGTGCATCTACATACCCTTGTAGATCGCTAAGCGGAAGCGTTCAAGAGAACGGGGTTGAAGGAGTCGTAATCGTCGTGATCCAAATCACCGGAGATCCTAGTGCCGAACGGACGGCACCTCCGCGTTCAACACACGTACAGCCCGGTGACGTCTCCCATGCCTTGATCCAGCAAGGAGAAAGGGAGAGGTTGAGGAAGACTCCATCCAGCAGCAGCACAACAGCGTGGTGGTGATGGAGGAGCGTGGCAATCCTGCAGGGCTTCGACAAGCACCGCGGGAGAGGAGGAGTACTTGGGAGAGGGGGAGGGCAGCGCCAGAACTTTTGGTGCGGCTGCCCTCCCACCCCTCCGCTATTTATATGTGGGGGGAAGAGGGGGCCGGCCCCCCTAGATCTCATCTAGGGTTGGGGGCGGCGGCCAAGGGGGGAGGAGTGCCTCCCAAGTCAAGTGGAGGCCCTCCCCCTTAGGGTTTCCCCTTCCCATGCGCATGAGCCTTGGGGGGCTGGTGCCCCTGGCCCATTAAGGCTAGGGAGCCCCCCTACAGCCCATGCTACTGTATTGGACGTGGTGGAACAATTTCCGGACCTCCGGACCCCTCCGGAATCCTCTGGAACCTTCTGGAAGCTTCCCGGTACAATACCGGAAAACCCCGAACTTTTCCCGGAACCCGAACAACAACTTTCCATATATAAATCTTTACCTCCGGTGTCGTGGTTCTAAGTCTGACAGTAGAATGGGGGTTAGGTATGGAGAGGCAAGATCCTAGCTATGGAGTAGTTGTATACGCAAGGGATTTACGAGTTCACGCCCTTCTCGGAGGAAGTAACAGCCCTACGTCTCGGAGCCCGGAGGCGGTCGACTGGATTATGTGCGTATGAGTTACAGGGGTGCGAACCCTTTACACTGAGGAGGGGGTGGCTTATATAGTGCCTGCCCGACCCCTCCGACCCTCAGTTATGCGGGGTTTAAAGTACATAAAGGATTGGCGTTACTGGTAACGCCCTACATAAAGTGTCATCATGGTAATAAAGACTACTTAATTACAGACCGTTTGGATACAGAGTGACTCTTAATCTCCTGGTGGTCGAGTGAGTCTTCGTGGTCAAATGCCTTCGAGTCTGTCGAGTGGAATCCCTCTTGGTCGACTGGAACGCTGTTTCTCTGAAGATATCCTTGGGGAGGGTCCTCTAGACGGGCCTATGACCCTACCCTAGGTACATGACTTCATCATTAGCCCCCGAATGGATCGAGGTTTGAATGAGGAAGGAGTTGATAATCTTTCCGACCTGTTTTTGTGTTCTGTGTGTGTCTCATCCTGGATCAATGACCTTTTCTTTTTTTATGATGGCGTCAACTTTTCTTTCAGTCGCCTTGATCCATTCTTTTCTTCTGTCGAGTGAACTTTTGAACTAGGTGAACTTCTGAGTGACGGATCGTAGGAAATCTGCCATCTGACAAGTTGATCTGCTGTTAGCGGATTTTGCGGGATCCGAATTTTGGGAAGCGCACGAAGCGGGGTGGACCGTGGTACTCGGATGGGATAAGGCGTAGACGCCTCGATCTCCGCGCCGCCTTTTTCGCCATGTATCACATGCGCGTGGCTGTTTCGGGATTTGACAGGTCCGCCCGGGCCTACTTGTCAGCCACTCGGAAGCGTCCCTATATAAGGTGCCGGGCGAGGGTTTTTTGAACAGTGCCTCCCCATTCCCCCTTTCAGCCTTCTTCACCTCCGCCTGCTGCGCCCGCCTTTGCCTCCGCCCATCCACTCCTCGCGCTCTTCGCCGGCGACGATGGTGAAGGAGAAGACGGCGGCCTTGGAGCGAGTGAAGAAGGCGACGGCGACGGCGAAAGCGAAGGGAAGAGCAACTAGTCGGGGTGGATCTTTGTCGAGGTCTCGCCTGCCGCAAGGTTGGGTCCAAGGGGATTGGATCCGCTCGACCATCACCCAGGCGGACCTCAACGACCTGGCCAATAAAGGACTGATCTCTCACGGGTCAGCAAGGCTTCCGGGGACCGAGTGGCAACCGCAGCCACTGGAGGGTGAGTGCGTTCTCCTAGCCACTCATGTAGATCGTGGATTCTCCCTGCCACCGAGTCTTTTCTTCCGAGGGTTTCTGAACTTTTTCAGGGCGCAACTCCACCATTTCACTCCCAATTCCATAGACTACCTCGCCACCTTTGTGTCTCTGTGCGAAACCTTCCTGGGTTGTAGACCACATTGGGGTCTCTTTAAGCACATATTCACTTGTCGCTCTTAGACGGTGAAAAAGGCGAGTCCGGATGACGATAGGACTAAAGTAATCCAGATGTGCGGGGGTCTTGGGATCCAAGTGAGGAGTAAGAGTGCTTTTCCAGCCATGACCCTTCCCGAGTTGGTTAGAGGGTGGCAGTCAACCTGGTTCTACTGCCAAGACGAGTCGACGCCGGGGCAGTCGACTGGTCTCCCTCCATTCTCCATGGACCTAGTGAACAAGCCATCTTCTCTGAAGGTGCTCCCGGAGGAGAAGGCTCAGGTAAAAATGTTGATGGAGCGCGTAGTCCAACTCATTCGGGACGGAGTGACTGGCATGGACCTTTTGGAGGTTTTCCTTTGACAGCATATTCAACCGCTCCAATACCGAGGCCACCCGATGGGGCTGTACTGCGGCATCGAAGATACCACTCGGGTCCACCCAGAGGCGGTCAATGACGCCACACTGGAGAGGTGGATGGCTGCCATCACAGGGAATAAAGATAACCCTCGAGGGTCTAGGAGGATCCCACCACTCGACCATTCCTACACACCGGACACGGTATGACCACTTATCTCTGGTTGTGATCTTGCTTTATTCGTTCTGCTTTACTGCAAATTGGTCGATTAACCTTTGTCTTGTCTTGTTGTCCGTCAGGCCACCACTGAGTTGTACTCGATGCCCAATGGAGCGCAAGCGCTGACTGAGGAGGAAGAAGTAAGTGGAGGCGAAAGCCCAGAAGAGTGGGACTCGGATGCTGATGACGATGATGAAGACGATGACTTTGATGAGGAGGAAGAGGAGGAGGAGGAGGAAGTTGCACCTCCTCATTCAGAAAGATGCTCGAAGCTTGTCCATGACCCTGCAGCCGAGCGTGGTAAGGGGGTTGCGCCCGTCGTGCAGTCGACCAAGCGTCCTCGGACGACTTCTCCGGCGCCGACTGAAAAAGCTCCGAAGCAATCTCGAGTGGCGCCGTCAAAGCCGACGAAGGTCTTGCCGAAGATGAAGATGGTGATCCCCACTATCTCAGGGTAATAGTGTAACTTGAGTTTCCTCGTTTCACATGAATTTATTCTTGGCCGATTCGTGAGCTGACCGACTGACTTCTGGAGTTGCAGTGCTACTACTTCTGATACCTCGGCCAGGGCTGAAGATCACGAGATGGAAGATGCTGTTACTTCAAAACCTGGTATGACTTTTCTAGTTCTGTCTTCAGCCGGTTGGCTCTTTGTCTTTAATCTTGACTCTTTTCTGCAGCCCCATCTAACGTCGTTATTGACCTTCCCGACGACGATGATGAGGAACCATTGAGGCAGAGGAGGAACAGGAAGGCGTCTGCTGGCAAGGAGACTCAGGACGTGCCAGCACCCGAGACGTTGGCCGTAGAGGGGGACAACGTCACTCGGCCTACCATATCTTTTGCGGTGCTGCTGATGAGTGCTCGCCCTCCATCGTCGAGTGCTGCTCAGCCTTCACTTTTCTCGACCCACCACATCCCAGAAGACCAAGCCAATGCTGCTAAAGAAGCAATACGCCAGGCAGGGATCATGATGGAGCAAGTGAAGGCAATCCGAGACGTCAGTCAGGCGGCTTATGACGCCAGTTCAGCTCTTCAGAGTAATGTTCAGGTCAGTCGATCACTGCCTGTTCTGTTAGGATATGATATCTTGAAATCCTTCTTTCTGAAAATTTCAGTATCTGCCGTACACCCACTGGGTGTGTTGATTGACTTTCCGGATTAGTGGGGGCACGCTGGGTGCACCCACTGGGTGTAGTCCCCGAGGCTATGGTCGACTGCTGGCAGTCGACCATAGTCTTTATGTCTTAAGCTTTTTCTTTATTCGATCCGGTCGAATGGGTTGATAAATCGGTGGGGGCACGCTGAGTGCACCCACTAGGTGTAGTCCTCGAGACTGTGGTCGAGTGCTGGCAGTCGACGACAGTCAGAAGATAACCTCTCTTTTTTTCTTTTTTTTGCTACCTGTTGGTCGACTGATCGACTCTAACTGATAGAACTAGTGGGGGCACGCTGAGTGCACCCACTGGGTGTAGTCTCCGAGACTATGGTCGAATGTTTATATTCAGTTGTAGTCTTAGAAATGATATGATTTTTCCTTAGTCACTCGGAAGTGAACTGTCTTTGACATTTGTCGATTGGTTCTTCACAGAAATCTTGCGAGCTTGCGGCTCATTACACTGAGTTGGAGAAGAAGCAAATCCATCTCGGGCTTGATCTGAAACTGGTCCAGGAGAACCTCACGAAGTCGAAGGAGGAAGCAAAAGGTATGTTTGGTGAGAACTTCGACGACTGCTTTTTTCCTCTCGTCCGTTTCATAGTCTAATCTTACTGTGACTTTGTAGACAAACTGAGGGATGCTCTCAAGAAGAAAGGCCTTGACTTGGCTGAGATGCAGAAAGCGGCTTTAGAGAAGACCAAGCTCGCAGATGATAAGCTGGCTTCAATCACCAAGCTTGAAGAGGAAAATGCCAATCTGAAAGCTGCTCTTGATGCGGCCAACAAGGAGGTCAGTCGATTGAAAAGTGACAAGATTGCCTTGAGTGACAAGGCCAGTGAGTTGGTGGGAAAGAAGAATGATCTGGAGGCTTATCTGGGAGGACTCGCCAAAAAGCTATTCCTTATACTTGAAGGTAATCTTTTGTCTCAGATAGGCATTTTAACTATGATCTCTCCATCCGACTGCTGTCTTGACTCTGGGGTTGTGCTCATAGAGTTCTGCCAGAACTTTGAAGAGGAGACTGTTCGACTGGAAAACCTGGATCCCATCAACTCTCCTGTGAAAGATGAAGTCGCCATAAATGTGTTCCGACTCGAATCTCGCGTTGCTGCTGTTGTCGACTATCTTGCAAGGCTGAAGGTTGCAACTTCCCACATCGACACAACACTCTGGCCAAGAGAGACGCTTCAGAATGACCTCGAGTCTCTAATGACTCGACTGAACGAGGTTCCAAGTCGAGTGCAAGAATGGAAGAAGTCTTCTGCTAGATGCGGCGTGGAAGTTGCTCTGTCTCTGGCCCGTGTTCACTGCAAGGAGGCACGAGAGGACAAGCTGGCAGCCCTTAAGGTGGCTAATACCAAGAAGCATGATTTCCGATCTTTCATGGAGACCTTCATCGCCGCTGCCACTCGGATTGCAGACGGAATCGACCTGGATGAATTTGTTGCACCTTCCAGCCCTCCACAGGAGGGGTAAAAAACTTCTATGCTTGATACTTTTAAATTTGCCTCGGTATGCCGAGTGATTTTTGTAACCGATAAACCTTAACGGGCTTAGCGCCCGAGCACTTTCGGTCCCGTTGGATGTTATCTGAACTTGGATTCGACGTTGAATATGTTTGCATTTGGTTTGAGGTGTCTTTTGCAGGCTAGGGCGAAGCGCTTGTTGCAATCGACTTGTTCCTCAACACACTTAGGCGAGCACTGGGCCACAGCTAAGCCTCCGAGTGAGAGGTCTGCTCTCCACTCGGTAGGATTTTCAAAAACTTAGGCGAGCACTGGGCTGCAGCTAAGCCCCCGAGTGGGAGGTCTGCTCTCCACTCGGTAGGATTTTCAAAATCTTAGGCGAACACTGGGCTGCAGCTAAGCCCCCTGAGTGGGAGGTCTGCTCTCCACTCGGTAGGATTTTAAAAAACTTAAGCGACCACTGGGCTGCAGCTAAGCCCCCGAGTGAGAGGTATGCTCTCCACTCAGTAGGATTTTCAAAAACTTAGGCGAGCACTGGGCTGCAGCTAAGCCCCCGAGCGGGAGGTCTTCTCTCCACTCGGTAGGATTTTCAAAAACTTAGGCAAGCACGGGGCTGCAGCTAAGCCCCCGAGCGGGAGGTCTGCTCTCCCCTCGGTAGGATTTTCAAAAACTTAAGCGAGCACGAGGCTGCAGCTAAGCCCCCGAGTGGGAGGTCTGCTCTCCACTCGATAGGATTTTCAAGGCGTACCTCTGGAGAAGGAGGTAACAATCGACCTATACCTCGTCCTCCTTGCAGAGCGCACGTTGTATTTGTGGCGTAGCTCGGAAGGAGAGGGTAGCAGTCGACCTGAACCTCGTCCTCCTTGCAGAGCGCACGTTGTATTTGTGGCGTAGATCGGAAGGAGAGGGTAGTAGTCGACCTGAACCTCGTCCTCCTTGCAGAGCGCACGTTGTATTTGTGGCGTAGCTCGGAAGGGAAGGGTAGCAATCGACCTGCACCTCATCCTCCTTGCGTAGCGCATGTTGTATTTGAACTTAGGCGAGCGCAATGCTGCAGCTAAGCCTCCGAGTGGAAGGCTGGCTTACCACTCGGTAGGATTTTGTTTAACTTAGGCGAGTACTTGGACTGCAGCTAAGCCTCCGAGTGGAAGGCTAGCTTATCACTCGGTAGGATTTTGTTTTAACTTAGGCGAGTACTTGGACTGCAGCTAAGCCTCCAAGTGGAAGGCTGGCTTACCACTCGGTAGGATTTTGTTTTAACTTAGGCGAGTACTTGGACTGCAGCTAAGCCTCCGAGTGGAAGGCTGGCTTACCACTCGGTAGGATTTTGTTTAACTTAGGCGAGTACTTGGACTGCAGCTAAGCCTCCGAGTGGAAGGCTGGCTTATCACTCGGTAGGATTTTTTTTAACTTAGGCGAGTACTTGGACTGCAGCTAAGCCTCCGAGTGGAAGGTTGGCTTACCACTTGGTAGGATTTTGTTTTAACTTAGGCGAGTACTTGGACTGCAGCTAAGCCTCCGAGTGGAAGGCTGTCTTACCACTCGGTAGGATTTTGTTTAACTTAGGCGAGTACTTGGACTACAGCTAAGCCTCCGAGTGGAAGGTTGGCTTACCACTCGGTATGATTTTGTTTAACTTAGGCGAAACGGATTCGCAGCTAAGCCCCCGAGTGGGAGGCTGGCTCACCACTCGGTAAGGATTTTTTTTTACAGACTTGGGCGAATCGGATTCGCAGCCAAGCCACCCACTGGGGGATTGCTTTATGTGGACAAAAGTAATGACAATTACTGGGAAAATTATAAAGCTCTAGTCTTTGATAAATAAACTACAGAAGTGCTTTTATTACAATCCATCCGAGTGAATACTTAAGTATAAAAGGGGGCGGAGAAGCTCCGCGTTCCAAGCTCGGGGCTCGTCGATCTGATGCTCGACATTGTAAAGACGGTATGCTCCATTGTGGAGAACCTTGGTGACGATGAAGGGGCCTTCCCAAGAAGGAGCAAGCTTGTGTGGTTTCTGCTGATCCACTCGGAGAACCAGATCTCCTTCCTGGAAGGCTCGACTCGTTACGTTTTTTGGCGTGGAAGCGATGCAAGTCCTGTTGGTAAATGGTCGATCGGATCAAAGCCATCTCCCTTTCTTCCTCCAGAAGGTCGACTGCGTCCTGCCGGGCTTGTTCTGCTTCAGACTCAGTGTAAAGCTCGACTCGGGGAGCGTTGTGAAGCAGGTCGCTTGGCAAGACCGCATTAGCTCTGTAGACCAAGAAGAACAGAGTTCTTCCAGTCGACCGATTAGGCGTGGTCCTTAACCCCCAAAGCACAGACGGAAGCTCGTCGACCCATGCACCAGCCGCATGCTTGAGATCACGCATCAAACGGGGTTTCAATCCTTTGAGAATCAAGACGTTGGCACATTCTGCCTGTCCATTCGACTGAGGATGGGCGACTGAAGCATAGTCGACTCGTGTGCCTTGAGATGTGCAGAAAGCTCTGAATTCTTCGGAATCAAAGTTTGACCCGATGTCATTGATGATGCTGTGTGGGACTCCATATCTGAATATCAATTCTCTGATGAAGCTGACAGCAGTACCGACATCAAGGTTCTTGATGGGTTTAGCCTCAATCCACTTGGTGAACTTGTCGACTGCTACCAGCACATGGGTGAAACCGCTTCTGCCTGTTCTCAAAGGGCCAACCATATCCAACCCCCATACTGCAGAGGGCCAGACGAGTGGTATGGTCTTTAAAGCTGAGGCGGGCTTGTGTGACATATTGGAGTAAAATTGACATCCCTCACACTTGTCGACTATCTCCTTTGCCATTTCATTCGCTCTTGGCCAGTAAAATCCGGCTCGGTATGCTTTGGCCACGATGGTCCGAGAGGACGCATGATGGCCACAGGTCCCCGAGTGGATGTCGTCAAGGATTATTCGACCTTCTTCTGGCGTTATGCATTTCTGACCAACTCCAGTCGCGCTTTCTCTGTACAGTTGTCCCCTTATCATGGTAAATGCTTTAGATCGGCGGACGATCTGTCGAGCCTCTTCTTTGTCTTCTGGGAGCTCTTTCCTTAAGATATACGCGATATACGGTACTGTCCAATCAGGAGTGATCACCAATGCTTCCATGATCAGGTCGACCACCACTGGAACTTCAACTTCAGTCGGATCTTTGATACTCTTAGGCTGCGGAGCTTCTTCGGTAAAAGGATCTTCTGTGATTGATGGAGTATGGATATGTTCCAAGAACACATCATTGGGAATGACTTCTCTCTTGGAACCTATCTTCGCCAAATCATCAGCCGCTTGATTCTTCAGTCGGGGTATATGGTGGAGCTCTAACCCCTCGAATTTCTTTTCAAGCTTCCTCACTGCATTGCAGTATCCAGTCATGGCTGGGCTTCTAACGTCCCACTCCTTCATCACCTGATTGACCACCAAATCTGAGTCGTCATAAACCATAAGGCCACGGATGCCGAGTGAAATGGCCATGCGCAACCCATACGAAAGTGCTTCATATTCTGCTTCATTATTGGAGGAATCAAAGTGGATCTGGAGCACATAACTGAGCTTATCTCCTCGGGGGGAAACCAAAACCACCCCAGCACCGGAACCATTTAACATCTTAGAGCCATCAAAGAACATGGTCCAATGCTCCGAGTGAACTTGAGTCGGCTACTGTTGTTCAATCCACTCAGCAAGGAAATCTGCTATCGCCTGGGACTTAATGGCTTTCTTTGCCTCAAATTTGATATCAAGGGGAAGGAGCTCAATTGCCCATTTAGCCACTCGACCAGTTGCATCTCTGTTGTGCAGAATCTCTGACAGTGGTGCGTCGCTGACGACTGTAATGGAATGATCAGAGAAATAATGAGCAACCTTCTTCATGGTCATGTAGATCCCATATACAAGCTTCTGATAATGAGGATATCTTTGCTTCGATGGAGTCAAAACTTCAGAGAGATAATACACTGGGCGCTGAACTTTGAAGGCTTTCCCTTCTTCTTCCCGCTCGACCGTAAGTACTGTACTGACGACTTGTCCTGTGGCTGCAATGTAAAGCAACAGAGGCTCTTTGCTGATTGGAGCAGCAAGCACCGGCTGGGTGGAGAGCAGAGCTTTTAGCTCGGCAAACGCTGCATCAGCTTCTGGAGTCCACTCGAACTTGTCTGCCTTCTTCATCAGTCGGTAAAGAGGTAATGCCTTTTCACCGAGGCGAGAGATGAATCGACTTAACGCGGCCAAGCATCCAGTAAGCTTCTGGACATCGTGCACACGCACAGGGCGTTTCATTCGGAGTATGGTGCCAACTTTTCTGGGTTAGCGTCGATTCCTCGTTCTGAAACGAGAAAACCGAGTAACTTTCCGCCAGGAACTCGGAATGTGCACTTTGATGGATTAAGCTTGATATCATACCTCCTGAGATTGGCAAATGTTTCAGCGAGGTCAGTCAATAGGTCAGAACCCTTTCGCGACTTGACCACGATATCATCCATGTACGCTTCCACATTCCGACTGATTTGAGTGAGTAAACACTTTTGAATCATCCTCATGAACGTGGCTCCGGCATTCTTGAGACCGAATGGCATGGTGACATAGCAGAAGCACCCGAATGGAGTGATGAAAGCTGTTTTGATCTCGTCGGGTCCATACAGACGGATCTGATGGTACCCGAAATAGGCGTCTAAAAAAGACAATCTCTCGCACCCCGCAGTCGAGTCGACAATTTGGTCGATGCGAGGGAGAGGCAAATGATCTTTCGGGCAGGCCCGATTGATATGTTTGAAATCGATGCACATGCGAAGTGACTTGTCCTTCTTGGGGACCATGACGACATTGGCGAGCCACTCGGAGCGGTATATCTCTCGGATAAACTCTGCTGCAAGGAGTCGAGCCACCTCCTTGCCAATGGCTTTTCTCTTCTGAACGGCGGACCATCGAAGATGTTCTTTGACAGGTTTTGCTTTTGAGTCGACTCTAAGGCGATGCTCAGCCAGCCTCCTGGGAACACCCGGCATGTCAGCAAGCTTCCATGCAAAGATGTCCCAGTTCTCATAGAGGAACTGGATGAGCGCTTCTTCCTATTTAGAGTCGAGTGTTGTGGAAATATGGGTCGGAACTGCGCTAGGGTTAGTCGGATGAATATGAATGGGCTTCGTCTCACCAGATGACTGGAACGCTGACTATGTAGCAGGCTTCTTGGCCCGCAACAAATCACTTGGATCTGCATTTTTCTTGTATCCTTCCAGCTCTACCACTGTTATCTGGGCATCCGCAATCTTTGAGCCTTTCTGAAAACACTCTTCTGCCTTCCTCCGGTTGCCAGTGATAGTGATCACACCTTTGGGGCCAGGCATCTTTAATTTGAGGTACACATAACATGGTCGAGCCATGAACCGTGCATAAGCCGGTCTCCCCAAAATAGCGTGGTAAGCACTTTGGAAATCCACGACTTCAAATGTCAGCTTCTCTTTGCGGAAATGCTTTGAGTCGCCGAACACCACATCTAGAGCTATTTGGTCGAGTGACTCAGCCTTCTTTCCAGGAATGACTCCATGAAAACTCATGTTGCTGGAGCTGAGTCTGGACATCGGAATGCCCATTCCCTTTAGCGTCTCCAAATATAATATATTCAGCCCACTTCCACCATCCATCAGCACCTTCGTCAATCGAGTGCCTTCGACGACTGGGTCGACCACCAAAGCTTGCCTCCCAGGGGTGGCTATGTGAGTCGGGTGATCGGACTGGTCGAACGTAATGGGAGTTTGAGACCATCTCAGATAGCTTGGTGTCGCCGGGGCGACCATATTTACCTCACGGTTGATAACTTTCAATCGACTTTTGCTCTCCACATCAGGAAAAATCATCAGGGTGGAATTGACATGAGGATAGCCTCCATCACTATCCTCCTTCTCCTCAGCCTTGTCCGACTCCTTTTCTTTGTCCTTGGGCTGTTTCCCTTGAAACTGCTGGATTAAGAGCCGACACTGGCGAGTGGTATGTTTCGGGTAGATGAAGTTACCCTCTTCGTCTTTCTTCGTGTGGATGTGACACGGCAGATCCATCACGTCATTTCCTTCCTTATCCTTCACCTTCTTGGGGTTCTAAGATCCTTTGGGCTTCCCTTTGAATTTGCCCTGCGTCACAGCTAGAGCCTCTCCAGGAGCAGTTGGCTCGGATTTCTGCTTCTGCTTCCGATTGGAGTTTCCTTCTTCCGACTGACTCGGCTTATACTTGCCACTCCGGAGTCTGTCCTCTTCTTCACCGTTAGCGTATTTGGTGGAAATCTCCATCATTCGACTCAGGGTCATATCCCCGGTTCGACCAAACTTCAGACTTAACTCTCTGTTCTTGACACCATCCTTGAAGGCACAGACTGCCTGATGGTCAGACACATTTTCCACGGTATGATGCAAAGTGATCCATCTCTGGATGTAATCTCTCGTTGTTTCATTCAGCTTTTGCACGCAGACTTGCAGCTCTGTCAATCCGGCCGGTCACTTGCAAGTTCCCTCGAACATCCTGGCGAACACTCGCGAAAGATCTTCCCAAGTGTAAATGCTGCTAGGAGCTAACTGATTCAACCACGCCTTGGCCGAACCCTCTAACATGAGTGGTAAATGCTTCATGGCCACCTCATCATTTCCGCCGCCAATCTGTACCGCCACTCGGTAGTCTTCAAGCCAAGTTTCAGGCTTGGACTCACCGGTGAACTTACATACCCCAGTCGCTAACCTGAAGTTGGGGGGTATAACTGCGGCTCTGATGGCTCTGCTAAAACATTCTGGACCTGAAACATGGACTCGGCTGCTAGTGGGCGCATCTCTGTCATGGCCACCTCGATGAGCTATCTTCCAATCGACTAAACCTTGCACGATGATGGATCTCGCGTCAAAGCCTGGTTCCCTGGGGTCGACCGAAGCTCTCCGCCCAACACTGAGCTGACGCCTGTCATCTTGCTGCCGATGGGCGTAAGACCCACCCCTTGGGGGAGGAGTGGGCACTGGACGCCTATCATCACGATCAAATCGGTCATCATACTGGTCCCGCCGACCTTCACGTCCCTCGCGCCGCGGAGGCGATCTTGGGCTATGAGCCGACTGAACTGTATTCGCAGCGACGGATCGACTGTGAATCCTGTTGCGCGACTGTGACACAGCGGAATTCTGATCTCCTGCGGCTTGGAGCAAATCCCTGATCTGCGTCAAACCTCTGCCAGCCTCCGACTGGGAGGGCTGAATTGACTCTGCTATACGGGCTGGAGCTGCTAAATTCTGAATCGGGGTTCGATATACCTGAGTTGGTTGCGGAAAGAGCTGACGTCGACTGGAGTCGGGTACTCGTTGCCACGCACGCTCGTCGAGTGCTCGCTGGAGGTTCTCCAGTCGAGTGCGTTCAGCCAAGTTGGCCAAACGTGCCTCTTCCAAGGAACGAGCCTTGGGAGTTTCTCCTGCGATATGAGTATGCAGGGTATCCATGTTCCGGCGGCGAAGATCTTCTCTTTGCTGAGAGTGAGTGGCTCCGGTTGATATTCCTCATGGGCCTGAGCGGGGTCGCTTCCATCATCCATCCCGTCGATGCGGAGGAAGCCGGGAGGGCTACAAGGCCCATTGACCATCAGGACCTCCGCCGCAGGATCACTGCTGTCGCACTCGGATGCAGTCTCTACGGAGCCAGTCGACAGATCGAACAGGCCGTAGAGAGATTTGTAGTGCTCAATTGCCGCGACTTGGGTGGTGGCCGATTGGCGAGCTACTGCGTGTCTCACCCACCGCTGAAGCCTCGACCGACCAGAGCGCTTGCGCTGGCGGGAGACAGGGAGGGAGAACGGCAGAAGAGTCGAGCGGTACGGAGTCGACGGCTGCCGCAGCAGGACGCCGCGGACACATGCCCGAAAATGCGTCGCACCGCGGACGGGGAGCGCATCGATGTCGAGTGGTGCCTCCTGGAGCCAAGCGGAGTCGTCGGCAATGAAAGTGAGCGCACCGAGACGGATCTCGCAGCCCTCGACCAGAACTCCGCCAGAAACCATGATGAAGGCAATCGGAAAAATTGCAACTTCTCCAAAAAGACGCTAAGAGACCTGCCCCACGGTGGGCGCCAACTGTCGTGGTTCTAAGTCTGACAGTAGAATGGGGGGTAGGTATGGAGAGGCAAGATCCTAGCTATGGAGTAGTTGTATACGCAAGGGATTTACGAGTTCAGGCCCTTCTCGGAGGAAGTAACAGCCCTACGTCTCGAAGCCCGGAGGCGGTCGACTGGATTATGTGCATATGAGTTACAGGGGTGCGAACCCTTTACACTGAGGAGGGGGGTGGCTTATATAGTGTCTGCCCGACCCCTCCGACCCTCAGTTATGCGGGGTTTAAAGTACATAAAGGATTGGCGTTACTGGTAACGCCCTACATAAAGTGTCATCATGCTAATAAAGACTACTTAATTACAGACCGTTTGGATATAGAGTGACTCTTAATCTCCTGGTGGTCGAGTGAGTCTTCGTCGTCAAATGCCTTCGAGTCTGTCGAGTGGAATCCCTCTTGGTCGACTGGAACGCTGTTTCTTCTAAAGATGTCCTTGGGGAGGGTCCTCTGGACGGGCCTATGACCCTACCCTAGGTACATGACTTCATCATCCGGACCATTCCGGAACTCCTTGTGACATCCGGGATCTCATCCGGGACTCCGAACAACATTCGGTAACCACATACAAACTTCCTTTATAATCCTAGCGTCATCGAACCTTAAGTGTGTAGACCCTACGGGTTCGGGAACCATGCAGACATGACCGAGACGTTCTCCGGTCAATAACCAACAGCGGGATCTGGATACCCATGTTGGCTCCCACATGTTCCACGATGATCTCATCGGATGAACCACGATTTCAAGGACTCAATTAATCCCATATTCAATTCCCTTTGTCTAACGGTATAGTACTTGCTCGAGATTCGATCATCGGTATGCTGATACCTTGTTCAATCTCGTTACCGGCAAGTCTCTTTACTCGTTCCGTAACACATCATCCCGCGATCAACTCTTTGATCACATTGTGCACATTGTGATGATGTCCTACCGAGTGGGCCCAGAGATACCTCTCCGTCACACGGAGTGACAAATCCCAGTCTCGATTCGTGGCAACCCAACAGACACTTTCGGAGATACCTGTAGTGCACCTTTATAGCCACCCAGTTACGTTGTGACATTTGGTACACCCAAAGCATTCCTACGGTATCCGGGAGTTGCACAATCTCATGGTCTAAGGAAATGATACTTGACATTAGAAAAGTTTTAGCATACGAACTACACAATCTTTGTGATAGGCTTAGGATTGGGTCTTGTCCATCACATCATTCTCCTAATGATGTGATCCCGTTATCAACGACATCCAATGTCCATGGTCAGGAAACCATAACCATCTATTGATCAACGAGCTAGTCAACTAGAGGCTTACTAGGGACATGGTGTTGTCTATGTACCCACACATGTATCTGAGTTTCCTATCAATACAATTATAGCATGGATAATAAACGATTATTATGAACAAGGAAATATAATAATAACTAATTTATTATTGCCTCTATGGAATATTTCCAACAGTCTCCCACTTGCACTAGAGTTAATAATCTAGTTCACATCGCCATGTGATTAACACTGACAGGTCACATCACCATGTGACCAACATCCAAAGAGTTTACTAGTGTCTCTAAACTAGTTCACATCATCATGTGATTAAGACTCAATGAGTTCTTGGGTTTGATCATGTTTTGCTTGTGAGAGAGGTTTTAGTCAACGGGTCTGCAACATTCAGATCCGTATGTACTTCGCAAATCTCTAGGTCATATTGTAAATGCTGCTTCCACGCTCCACTTGGAGCTATTTCCAAATGGTTGCTCCACTATACGTATCCGTTTTGCTACTCAGAGTCATTCGGATAGGTGTTAAAGCTTGCATCGACATAACCCTTTACGCCAAACTCTTTATCACCTCCATAATCGAGAAACATGTCCTTATTACTCCAAGGACAATTTTGACCGCTATCTGGTGATCCACTCCTTGATCACCTTTGTACCCTCTTGCCAGACATGTGGCAAGGCACACATCAGGTGCGGTACACAGCATAGAATACTGTAGAGCCTACGTCTAAAGCATAGGAGACGACCTTCGTCCTTTCTCTCTTTTCTGCTGTGGTCGAGCTTGAAGTCTTAACTTCATACCTTACAACTCAGCCAAGAACTCCTTCTTTGACTGATCCATTTTGAACACCTTCAAGATCATGTCAAGGTATGTGCTCATTTGAAAGTACCATTTAGCGTTTTGATCTATCCTCATAGATCTTGATGCTCAATGTTCAAGTAGCTCAATCCAGGTTTTCCATTGAAAAACACTTTTCAAATAACCCTATATGCTTTCCAGAATTCTACATCATTTCTGATCAACAAGATGTCAACAACATATACTCATAAGAAATTCTACAATGCTCCCACTCACTTCTTTGGAAATACAAGTTTCTCATAAACTTTGTATAAATCCAAAATCTTTGATCATCTCATCAAAGCGTACGTTCCAACTCCGAGATGCTTACTCCAGTCCTTAGAAGGATCGCTAGAGCTAGCATACCTTTTAGCATCCTTAGGATCGACAAAACCTTTCTGATTGTATCGCATACAACCTTTCCTTATGAAAACTGGTAAGGAAACTCGTTTTGACATCCATCTGCCAGATTTCATAAATGCAGCTTGTGTTAACATTATTCCGACGGACTTTAAGCATCGCTATGGATGAGAAAATCTTATCGTAGTCAACTCCTTGAACTTGTGAAAAACTCTTCGCCACAAGTCGAGCTTCATAGATGGTGACATTACCATCCACGTCCGTCTTCTTCTTAAAGATCCATTTATCTTAATGGCTTGCCGATCAACGGGCAAGTCCACCAAAGTGCATACTATGGATCCTATCTCGGATTTCATGGCTTCTAACCATTTGTCGGAATTTGATCCCACCATCGCTTCTCCATAGCTCGTAGGTTCATTGTTGTCTAGCAACATGACCTTCAAGACAGGATTACTGTACCACTCTGAAGTAGTAAGCATCCTTGTCACCCTACGAGGTACGGTAGTGACTTGATCCAATACTTCATGATCACTATCATAAGCTTCTACTTCAATTGGTCTAGGCGCCATAGGAACAACTTCCTGTGCCCTGCTACACACTTGTTGAAGTGACGGTTCAATAACCTCATCAAGTCTCCACCATCCTCCCACTCAATTCTCGAGACAAACCTTTCCTCGAGAAAGGACCCGATTCAAGAAACAATCCCTATTGCTTTCGGATCTGAATTAGGAGGTATACCCAACCGTTTTGGGTGTCCTACGAAGATGCATTTTATCCGCTTTGGGTTCGAGCTTATAAACCTGAAACTTTTTCACATAAGCGTCGCAGCCCCAAACTTTTAAGAAACGACAACTTAGGTTTCTCCAAACCATAGTTCAAACTGTGTCATCTCAACGGAATTCCGTGGTGCCCTATTAAAGTGAGTGTGGTTGTCTCTAATGCCTAACCCATGAACGATAGTGGTAATTCGACAAGAGACATCATGGTACGCACCATATCCAATAGGGTGCAACTATGATGTTCGAACACACCATCATACTATGGTGTTCTAGGCGGTATTAACTGTGAAACAATTTCCACAATGTCTTAATTGTGTGCCAAAGCTCGTAACTCAGATACTCATCTCTATGATCATATCATAGACATTTTATCCTCTTATCACGATGATCTTCAACTTCACTTTGAAATTACTTGAACCATTCAATAATTCAGACTTGTGTTTCATCAAGTAAATATACTCAGTATCTACTCAAATCATCCATGAAGTAAGAACATAATGATATCCACTGCGTGCCTCAGCACTCATTGGACTGCACACATCAAAATGTGTTATTTCCAACAAGTTGCTATCTTGTTCCATCTTACTGAAAACGAGTCTTTTCAGTCATCTTGCCCATGTGGTATGATTTGCATGTCTCAAGTGATTCAAAATAAGGAGAGTCCAAACGATCCATCTGCATGGAGTTTCTTCATGCATATACACCAATAGACATGGTTCGCATGTCTCAAACTTTTCAAAATGAGTGAGTCCAAAGATCCATCAACATGGAGCTTCTTCATGCGTTTTTATGACTTACATGGCAGTGCCACAAGTAGGTGGTACTATCATCACTATCTATATCTTTTGGCATGAACATGTGTGTCACTACGATCGAGATTCAATAAACCATTCCTTTAGGTGCAAGACCATTAAAGGTATTATTCAAATAAATAGAGTAACCATTATTCTCCTTAAATGAATAACCGTATTGCGATAGACATAATCCAATCATGTCTATGCTCAACGCAAACACCAAAAGACAATTATTCAGGTTTAATACTAATCTTGATGGTAGAGGGAGCGTGCGATGTTTGATCACATCAAACTTGGAAAGACTTCCAACACATATCGCCAGCTCACCTTTAGCTAGTCTCCGTTTATTCCGTAGCCCTTTTTATTTTGAGTTACTAACACTTAGCAACCGAACCAGTATCTTAATACCCTGGTGTTACTAGGATTACTAGTAAAGTACACATTAACATAATGTATTTCCAATATACTTCTATCAACCTTGTCAGCCTTCTCATCTACCAACTATCTAGGGTGATTCTGCTCCAGTTGTTGTTCCCCTTATTACAGAAGCACTTAGTCTCGGGTTTGGGTTAAACCTTGGGTTTCTTCACTAGAGCAGCAGCTGATTTGCCATTTCATGAAGTATCCCTTCTTGCCTTTTCCCTTCTTGAAACTAGTGGTTTCATTAACCATCAACAATTGATGCTCCTACTTGACTTCTACTTTTGCGGTGTCAAACATCGCGAATGCTTCAAGGATCATCATATCTATCCCTGATATGTTATAGTTCATCACGAAGCTCTAGCAGCTTGGTGGCAATGACTTTGGAGAAACATCACTATCTCATCTGGAAGATCAACTCCCACTCGATTCAAGTGATTGTTGCACTCAGACAATCTGAGCACAAGCTCAACGATTGAGCTTTTCTCCCTTAGTTTGCAGGCTAAAAAAATCGTCGGAGGTCTTATACCTCTTGACGTGGGCACGAGCCTGAAATCCCAATTTAAGCCCTTGAAACATCTCATATGTTCCGCGATGTTTCAAAAACGTCGTTGGTGCCTCAATTCTAAACCGTTTCACTGAACTATCACGTAGTTATCTAAACATGTATGTCCGATGTTCGCAACATCCACAAACGACGTTTGGGGTTCAGCACACTGAGCGGTGCATTAAGGACATAAGCTTTCTACTATCCGCATAATCGCTACTATCAACTTTCAACTATATTTTCTCTAGGAACATATCTAAACAGTGGAACTAAAGCGCGAGCTTACGACATAATTTGCAAAGATCTTTTGACTATGTTCAGGATAATTAAGTTCATCTTATGGACTCCCACTCAGATACACATCCCTCTAGTCATCTAAGTGATTACATGATCCGAGTCAACTAGGCCGTGTTCGATCATCACGTGAGACGGACTAGTCATCATCGGTGAACATCTTCATTTTGATCGTATCTACTGTACGACTCATGCTCGACCTTTCGGTCTCTTGTGTTCTGAGGCCATGTCTGTACATGCTAGGCTCGTCAAGTCAACCTAAGTGTTTCGCGTGTGTAAATCTGGCTTACACCCGTTGTATGTGAATGTAAGAATCTATCACACCCGATCATCACGTGGTGCTTCAAAACGACGAACTTTCGCAACGGTGCACAGTTAGGGGGAACACTTTCTTGAAATTTTAATGAGGGATCATCTTATTTACTATTGTCGTTCTAAGCAAATAAGATGCATAAACATGATAAACATCACATGCAATCAAAAAGTGACATGATTTGGCCAATATCATTTTGCTCCTTTTGATCTCCATCTTCGGGGCTCCATGATCATCATCGTCACCGGCATGACACCATGATCTCCATCATCGTGTCTCCATGAAGTTGTCTCGCCAACTTATTACTTCTACTACTATGGCTACCAGTTAGCAATAAAGTAAAGTAATTACATGGCGTTGTACAATGACACGCAGGTCATACAATAAATAAAGACAACTCCTATGGCTCCTGTCGGTTGTCATACTCATCGACATGCAAGTCGTCATTCCTATTACAAGAACATGATCAATCTCATACATCACATATCATTCATCACATTCTTCTTGGCCATATCACATCACATAGCATACCCTGCAAAAACAAGTTAGACGTCCTCTAAGATGTTTGCATGTTTTGCGTGGCTGCTATGGGTTTCTAGAAAGAATGTTTCTTACCTACGCAAAAACCACAACGTGATATGTCAATTGCTATTTACCCTTCATAAGGACCCTTTTCATCGAATCCGATCCGACTAAAGTGGGAGAGACTGGCACCCGCTAGCCACCTTATGCAACAAGTGCATGTTAGTCGGTGGAACCTGTCTCACGTAAGAGTACGTTTAAGGTCGATCTGGGCCACTTCATCCCACGATGCTGCCGAATCAAGATTGGACTAGTAACGGTAAGAATATTGAACAAAATCAACGCCCACAACTACTTTGTGTTCTACTCGTGCAAAGAATCTACGCAATAGACCTAGCTCATGATACCACTGTTGGGGAACGTAGCAGAAATTCAAAATTTTCCTACGAGTTACCAAGATCTATCTATGTAGAGACTAGCAACGAGGGGAAGGAGAGTGCATCTACATACCCTTGTAGATTGCTAAGCGGAAGCGTTCAAGAGAACGGGGTTGAAGGAGTCGTACTCGTCGTGATCCAAATCACCAGAGATCCTAGTGCCGAACGGACGGCACCTTCGCGTTCAACACACGTACAGCCTGGTGACGTCTCCCATGCCTTGATCCAGCAAGGAGAGAGGGAGAGGATGAGGAAGACTCCATCCAGCAGCAGCACAACGGCGTGGTGGTGATGGAGGAGCGTGGCAATCCTGCAGGGCTTCGACAAGCACCGCGCGCAGGAGAGGAGTACTTGGGAGAGGGGGAGGGCTACTTTTGGTGCGGCTGCCCTCCCACCCCTCCAGTATTTAAAGGTGGGGGGAAGAGGGGGCTGGCCCCCCTAGATCTCATCTATGGTTGGGGGCGGCGGCCAAGGGGGGAGGAGTGCCTCCCAAGTCAAGTGGAGGCCCTTCCCCTTAGGGTTTCCCCTTCCCATGCGCATGGGCCTTGGGGGGGCTGGTGCCCCTGGCCCGTTAAGGCTAGGGCGCCCCCTACAGCCCATGCTACTGTATTGGATGTGGTGGAACAATTTCCGGACCTCCTGACCCCTCCGGAATCCTCCGGAACCTTCTGGAAGCTTCCCGGTACAATACCGGAAAAACCTGAACTTTTCCCGGAACCCGAACAACAACTTTCCATATATAAATCTTTACCTCCGGACCATTCTGGAACTCCTCGTGACGTTCGGGATCTCATCCGGGACTCCGAACAACATTCGGTAACCACATACAAACTTCCTTTATAACCCTAGCGTCATCGAACCTTAAGTGTGTAGACCCTACGGGTTCGGGAACCATGCAGACATGACCGAGACGTTCTCCGGTCAATAACCAACAGCGGGATCTGGATACCCATGTTGGCTCCCACATGTTCCACGATGATCTCATCGGATGAACCACGATGTCAAGGACTCAATCGATCCCGTATTCAATTCCCTTTGTCTAACGGTATAGTACTTGGCCGAGATTCGATCGTCGGTATGCTGATACCTTGTTCAATCTCGTTACCGGAAAGTCTCTTTACTTGTTCCATAACACATCATCCCGCGATCAACTCTTTGATCACATTGTGCACATTGTGATGATGTCCTACCGAGTGGGCCCAGAGATACCTCTCTGTCACATGGAGTGACAAATCCCAGTCTTGATTCGTGCCAACCCAACAGACACTTTCGGAGATACCTGTAGTGCACCTTTATAGCCACCCAGTTACATTGTGACGTTTGGTACACCCAAAGCATTCCTACGGTATCCGGGAGTTGCACAATCTTATGGTCTAAGGAAATGATACTTGACATTAGAAAAGCTTTAGCATACGAACTACACGATCTTTGTGCTAGGCTTTGGATTGGGTCTTGTCCATCACATCATTCTCCTAATGATGTGATCCCGTTATCAACGACATCCAATGTCCATTGTCAGGAAACCATAACCATCTATTGATCAACGAGCTAGTCAACTAGAGGCTTACTAGGGACATGGTGTTGTCTATGTACCCACACATGTATCTGAGTTTCCTATCAATACAATTATAGCATGGATAATAAACGATTATTATGAACAAGGAAATATAATAGTAACTAATTTATTATTGCCTCTAGGGCATATTTCCAACACCCGGTTGGTGGCATGAACCGGGACTAAAGGGGGGGCATTGGTCCCGGTTGGTGCCACGAACCGGGACCAATGCCACCCTTTGGTCCCGGTTCGTGCCGGGACCAATGCCACCCTTTGGTCTCGGTTCGTGGCACCAACCGGGACCGATGGCCTTACACAGCGGCGTGGTGGTGGGAGTTTAGTCCCACCTCGCTAGTTGAGAGCGTCGACCACCTGCTTATAAGCACTGCTGCCTCCTCTCTCTCGAACTCCTCTGAACTGCAGGCCTATGGGCCTAATCTGACACTGCTTTGCCTGTGGGCCTGCTGGGCCTTCTGCGGGCCTGAATCCTGGCCCGTGGGGGCCTAGTAGGAGGCAATTTTTTTGTTTTTTTTTACTTATTGTTACTATTTTTATTTTTTTCCAGTTTTTTTGTTTTGTTTTCTGAATTATTTATTTTCTTTTGTTTTTTGCTTTATTTTTTAATTCTTTTTGCTTTTAGTTTTAGAAAAGTTATAAACTTTCTATTAGTGCCATTAGTTTTCAAATTTGAAAACACTTTTTTTTGTTTTTTTCTTGCTTTATTTATTTTATTTTGTTTCTACTTACAACAAAATACTTATTGTTGCTATTTTTTTTTCAGTTTTTTGTTTTGTTTTCTGCATTATTTATTTTCTTTTGTTTTTTGCCTTATTTTTTAATTCCTTTTTGCTTTTAGTTTTAGAAAAGTTATAAACTTTCTGTTAGTGCCATTAGTTTTCAAATTTGAAAACACTTTTTTGTTTTTTTTGTTTTCTTTGTTGCTTTATTTGTTTTATTTTGTTTCTACTTACAACAAAATACTTATTGTTTCTATTTTTATTTTGTTTCCAGTTTTTTTTGCATTATTTATTTTCTTTTGTTTTTTGCTTTATTTTTTAATTCTTTTTTGCTTTTAGGTCAGCAAAATTATAAACTTTCTATTAGTGCCATTAGTTTTAGAAAAATTATAAACTTTCTGTTAGTGCCATTAGTTTTCAAATTTGAATAGTTAAAATTTGAATTCTTTGAAATTTGTGTGAATCACAAGTTTGTGATTAACTTTACTAAAAAATGAACACAGATGCGCCTATAGAGAAAATTCAACCTAAATTCATAATAAATTTCTATGAATTTCAGAGAAATTCACTATGAATTTAGGTCAAATTCCCTGTATAGGGGCAACTATTTTCACCTTGAGAGGAGCTCAACAAGGCAGAGAGGGACGGGCTTATAAACCGGTGTGAGCGCCCTTCGGTTGGCGAGGTGGGACTAAACTCTGAGCGCAACGAGGATCAACCCTTTAGTCCCGGTTTGTGGCACAAACTGGGACTAATGGTCATGGGCCAGGGGCGAGGCGCATTGGTCCCGGTTCATGCGTGGAACCGGGACCAAAAGGTCCAGACGAACCGGGACCAATGGCCCACGTGGCTGCCCTCTTGAGAGTGTTCTTGGTGAGAACATAGTTGACAAGGAGCGAGCCGGGATTAATGGTATTACGAGGGCCGAACCATAAGACATTAAAGCATTTCAAATAAACTCTGAAGAAGTTGAAAGTTGGCATGGTATCATAATTTCACCCACATAGCATGTGCATGTACAAAACGCACAATGGTATCATACTCGTCTGTTACAAAGTTGGCATGATATCATCATAATAGTTGCGGGAGAAAGTCTTCACTTTTTCTTTGCTTGTGTCATTTGCTTACTGCGCCGTAACCATGGATAATCTTCATCGTTTATCAGGATGCTTGGGTCAGCCTTGACTTTGAAGGGAGGAATTTCATGAAACTTTTCATAATCTTCAGACATGTCTATCTTGCCCTCCACTCCCACGATGTTCCTTTTTGCTGAAAGAACTATGTGGCGCTTTGGCTCATCGTATGATGTATTCGCTTCCTTATCTTTTCTTTTTCTTGGTCTGGTAGACATGTCCTTCACATAGATAACATGTGCCACATCATTGGCTAGGACGAACTGTTCGTCAGTGTACCCAAGATTTTTCAGATCCATTGTTGTCATTCCGTACTGTGGGTCTACCTGTACCCCGCCTCCTGACAGATTGACCCATTTGCACTTAAACAAAGGGACCTTAAAATCATGTCCGTAGTCAAGTTCCCATATGTCCACTATGTAACCATAATATGTGTCATTTCCCCTCTCGCTTGTTGCATCAAAGCGGACACCGCTGTTTTGGTTGGTGCTCTTTTGATCTTGGTCAATCGTGTAAAATGTATTCCCATTTATCTTGTATCCTTTGTAAATCAATACAGTCCAAGATGGTCCCCTTGACAACAAGTACAACTCATCACAAACAGTGTTGTCACCTCTGAGATGTGTTTCCAACCAACTGCTGAAAGTCCTGATGTGTTCACATGTAATCCAGTCGTCACACTGCTCCGGGTGTTTGGAGCGCAGACTGTTCTTGTGTTCATCAACATACGGGGTCATCAAGGTAGAGTTCTATAGAATTGTGTAGTGTGCTTGAGACCAAGAATATCCATCACTGCATATTATTGAGTCCCTTCCAAGCGTGCCTTTTCCAGTCAGTCTCCCCTCATACCGCGATTTAGGGAGACCTATCTTCTTAAGGCCAGGAATGAAGTCAACACAAAACCCGATGACATCCTCTGTTTGATGGCCCATGGAGATGCTTCCTTCTGGCCTAGCACGGTTACGGACATATTTCTTTAGGACTCCCATGAACCTCTCAAAGGGGGGCATATTGTGTAGAAATACGGGCCCCAGAATGACAATCTCGTCGACTAGATGAACTAGGACGTGCGTCATGATATTGAAGAAGGATGGTGGGAACACCAGCTTGAAACTAACAAGACATTGCGCCACATCACTCCTTAGCCTTGGTATGATTTCTGGATCGATCACCTTCTGAGAGATTGCATTTAGGAATGCACATAGCTTCACAATGGCTAATCGGACGTTTTCCGGTAGAAGCCCCCTCAATGCAACCGGAAGCAGTTGTGTCATAATCACGTGGCAGTCATGAGACTTTAGGTTCTGGAACTTTTTCTCTGGCATATTTATTATTCCCTTTATATTCGATGAGAAGCCAGTCAGGACCTTCATACTGAGCAGGCATTCAAAGAAGATTTCTTTCTCTTCTTTCGTAAGAGCGTAGCTGGCAGGTGTTGGGGAACGTAGTAATTTAAAAAAATTCCTACGCACACGCAAGATCATGGTGATGCATAGCAACGAGAGGGGGAGTTTATCTTCATACCCTTGAAGATCGCTAAGCGGAAGCGTTTATCAATGCGATTGATGTAGTCGTACGTCTTCACGATCCGACCGATCCAAGTACCGAACGCATGGCACCTCCGAGTTCTGCACACGTTCAGCTCGATGACGTCCTCGCCTTCTCGATCCAGCAAGACGGGCGAAGTAGTAGATGAGTTCCGGCAGCACGACAGCGTGGTGACGGTGTTGGTGAAGGATAATCTCCGCAGGGCTTCGCCTAAGCACTACGGAAACTATGACGGAGCATAACCTAGAGGGGACGGGGTTGCCGACAAACGGCTTGGTGTTTCTTGATGTGTCTTTGGTGCTAGCCCTGCCCCTCTATTTATATGTTGAGCCTTGGGGTCGAAACTTGGAGTAAAAGCCTCCACAAAGTCGGTTTCACCCAAAAGGCAAGAGTCCTTCTCGGACTCTAGGGCTAGACGCCAGGGACCCTGGCGTCTGGCCCCTGGACTCTGCAAAACTTCCTTTTGCGCTTTCCAAAAACCCTGTGGGCTTTCCCCTTTGGCCCAAATAACGTGTTCTCGTACCCAAACATTTCGGGAAACATCCGGAACCCCTTCCAGTGAATTTCGGAACCCTTTCGGAGATCAAACACTATTATCCCATATATCAAACTTTATCTCCGGACCATTCCGGAGTTCCTCGTCATGTCCATGATCTCATCCGGGACTCCGAACAACTTCCGGTTACCAACATACATAACTCATATAATACTATATCGTCAATGAAATGTTAAGCGTGCGGACCCTACGGGTTCGAGAACTATATAGACATGACCGAGACACATTTCCGGTCAATAACCAATAGCGGGACCTGGATGCCCATGTTGGCTCCCACATATTCTACGAAGATCTTTATCGGTCAAACCGCATAACAACATATGTTGTTCCCTTTGTCATCGGTATGTTACTTGCCCGAGATTCGATCGTCGGTATCTCAATACCTAGTTCAATCTCGTTATCGGCAAGTCTCTTTACTCGTTACGTAATGCATCAATCCGTAACTAACTCTTTAGCTACATTGCTTGCAAGGCTTATAGTGATGTGCATTACCGAGAGGGCCCACAGATACCTCTTCGACAATCAGAGTGACAAAACCTAATCTCAAAATACGCCAACTCAACATGTACCTTTGGAGACACCTATAGAGCTCCTTTATAATCACCCAGTTACGTTGTGACGTTTGGTAGCACACAAAGTGTTCCTCCAGTAAACGTGAGTTGCATAATCTCATAGTTGTAGAAACATGTATAAGTCATGAAGAAAGCAATAGCAACATACTAAACGATCAAGTGCTAAGCTAATGAAATGTGTCATGTCAATCACATCATTCTCCTAATGATGTGATCCCGTTAATCAAATGAAAACTCATGTCTATGGTTAGGAAACATAACCATCTTTGATTAATGAGCTAGTCAAGTAGAGGCATACTAGTGACATTAAGTTTGTCTATGTATTCACACATGTATCATGTTTCCGGTTAATACAATTCTAGCATGAATAATAAACATTTATCATGATATAAGGAAATAAATAATAACTTTATTATTGCCTCTAGGGCATATTTCCTTCAGCAGGACCTTCATACTGCTTCGGAGGCATGCCGTCTTTTTCGTGCAAACGTTGCAGGTCCTCCCGTGCCTCAGGTGTATCTTTTGTCTTTCCATACACGCCCAAGAAGCCTAGCAGGTTCACGCAAAGGTTCTTCGTCACGTGCATCACGTCGATTGAAGAGAGGACCTCTAGGTCTTTCCAGTAGGGTAGGTCCCAAAATATAGATATCTTCTTCCACATGGGTGCGTGTCCGTCAGCGTCATTCGGAACAGCTAGTGCACCGGGACCTTTTCCAAAGATTACGTGTAAATCATTGACCATAGCAAGTACGTGATCACTGGTATGCATGGCGGGCTTCTTCCGGTGATCTGCCTCGCCTTTGAAATGCTTTTCTTTCTTTCGACATTGACGGTTGGTCGGAAGAAATCGACGATGGCCCAGGTACACATTCTTCCTGCAGCTTCCCAGGTATATACTATCGGTGTCAAGTAAACAGTGCGTGCATGCGTGGTATCCCTTGTTTGTCTGTCCTGAAAGGTCACTGAGAGCCGGCCAATCGTTGATGGTCACGAATAGCAATGCCTTTAGGTCAAATTCCTCCTGTTTGTGCTCATCCCACGTACGTACACCGTTTCCATTCCACAGTTGTAAAAGTTCTTCAACTAATGGCCTTAGGTACACATCAATGTCGTTGCCGGGTTGCTTAGGGCCTTGGATGAGAACTGACATCATAATGAACTTCCGCTTCATGCACATCCAAGGAGGAAGGTTATACATACATAGAGTCACGGGCCAGGTGTTGTGATTGCTACTCTGCTCCCCGAAAGGATTATTGCCATCTGCACTTAAAGCAAACCATACGTTCCTTGGGTCACTTGCAAACTCATCCCAGTACTTTCTCTCGATTTTTCTTCACTGCGACCCGTCAGCGGGTGCTCTCAACTTCCCGTCTTTCTTACGGTCCTCACTGTACCATCGCATCAACTTGGCATGCTCTCCGTTTCTGAACAGACGTTTCAACCTGGTATTATAGGAGCATACCACATCACCTTCGCAGGAACCCTCTTCCTGGGTGGCTCGCCGTCAACATCACCAGGGTCATCTCGTCTGATCTTATACCGTAATGCACCGCATACCGGGCATGCATTCAGATCCTTGTACGCACTGCGGTAGATGATGCAGTCATTAGGGCATGCATGTATCTTCTGCACCTCCAATCCTAGAGGGCATACGACCTTCTTTGCTGCGTATGTACTGTCGGGCAATTCGTTATTCTTTGGAAGCTTCTTCTTCAATATTTTCAGTACCTTCTCAAATCCTTTGTCACGCACAGCATTCTCTGCCTTCCACTGCAGTAATTCCAGTATGGTACCGAGCTTTGTCTTGCCATCTTCGCAATTGGGGTACAACCCTTTTTTGTGATCCTCTAACATGCGATCGAACTTCAGCTTTTCCTTTTGACTTTCGCATTGCGTCCTTGCATCGACAATGACCCGGCGGAGATCATCATCATCGGGCACATCGTCTGGTTCCTCTTGATCTTCAGCAGCTTCGCCCGTTGCAGCATCATCGTGCACATCGTCTGGTTCCTCTTGATGTTCAGTAGCATCACCGTATTCAGGGGGCACATAGTTGTCATCGTACTCTTCTTCTTCGCCGTCTTCCATCATAACCCCTATTTCTCCGTGCCTCGTCCAAACATTATAGTGTGGCATGAAACCCTTGTAAAGCAGGTGGGTGTGAAGGATTTTCCGGTCAGAGTAAGACTTCGTATTCCCACATATAGGGCATGGACAACACATAAAACCATTCTGCTTGTTTGCCTCAGCCACTTCGAGAAAATCATGCACGCCCTTAATGTACTCGGAGGTGTGTCTGTCACCGTACATCCATTGCCGGTTCATCTGTGTGTATTATATATAATTAAGTGTGTCAAAAACCATTACAGAACATCATGAATAGATAATTAAGTGACCAAATTAATAGAGTTTCATCATCACATTAAAACCAAAGTACATACATAGTTCTCATCTAACAACATAAAGCTCTGCAGAGCATCTAAATTAATTAAACCATACATTGAAACTATGTAAAACATTTCAATGCGAAAACAAATGCGATCATAATCGCAACCAAGGTAACAACTGATCCAACGGCATAATGATACCAAGCCTTGGTATGAATGACATATTTTCTAATCTTTCTAATCTTCAAGCGCATTGCATCCATCTTGCTCTTGTGATCATCGACGACATCCGCAACATGCAACTCCAATATCATCTTCTCCTCCTAAATTTTTCTTATTTTTTCCTTCAAGAAATTGTTTTCTTCTGCAACTAAATTTAACCTATCGACAATAGGGTCGGTTAGAATTTCCGGTTCAACAACCTCCTAGATAAATAAAATCTATGTCACGTTGGTCGGCATAATTGTCATAAACAATAAATGAATCAATAGTTATGAAAAGATAATATATACCACATCCGAATCATAGACAGGACGAGGGCCGACGGGGGCGGATACCAAAACCACCGCACTGTATAAGATGCAATAATAAAAGTAAGAAAATAATACAAGTATCTATCTAAACATACAAGAATATTTTTCCTTTCAGAAAGAAGATAAGAACAAGAGGCTCACCACGGTGGTGCCGGCGATGAAATCGAGGTGAGTGATCGACTGTGGTGAAGACGGGGACGGGGCGTGATGGACCGCTAAACCTAGACAAATATTGAGGAAAATGGAGAAAGCTTAAGTAATGTGGCTTGGGCATTCCATCGAACACCTTGTGTGCATAGGAGGTGAGCTAGAGCATCACCAAGCCCTCTCCCCCTCGGCGGCCAGAAAAAAAAGCAGTGTGCTCTGCTCTTACGCGAGGGGGTATATATAGGCACATCATTGGTCCCGGTTGGTGGCATGAACCGGGACCAAAGGCTGCCTTTGGTCCCGGTTCATGCCACCAACCGGGACCAATGGTGGTGGGCCAGGAGCGAGGCCCATTGGTCCCGGTTCGTCCCACCAACCGGGACCAAAAGGTCCAGACGAACCGGGACCAATGGCCCACGTGGCCTGGCCGGCCACCGGGGCTCACCAACCGGGTCCAATGCCCCATGGGTCCCGGTTCTAGACTGAACCGGGACTAATGGGCTGACCCGACCTGGACCTTTGCCCCCTTTTCTACTAGTGAGAGAATGACGCGGGAGCGCCAGCGCCGCTCACCGTGGTTAGGGCTTTCACCCGGGAGGCTAGAGGAAGGTGGGTGGAGGGAGTCAGACCTGACAAACGCCTCCAAGGAGGAAGAATGGTGCCCTCGGGCGCCGCCGCCGTGGCGGCCAGCCATGGCCGCCCATGGATTTCTCTTGGTCTGGCTCCACACCACCACCCCACCCGCAGCATGGAGACCGAAGATCAAAGAAGAACGCCGACCCAGGCCAGAGGGGAGGGATCGCACCACGTCGGAGAATGCAAGGGACGCCAGATCTGGTGCCGCCGACCGCCAGGACCGCGCCAAGTCCACGCCCACCGGATCCCCACCGCCCTCGCGGCCAGGGACACCGCCACCACGCCCGCGCCACCGCTCGCTGCAGAGCCGGTGGTACCACTCCGACCGAGGCCGCTGCCCCAGATCCCGTGGCTCCCTGCGAAAAGCAGAGCAGCAGATGCCCCGCTGCCACCTTCCTCGGTGGCGCCAAGGGCTTGCCCGGCGGCGGCGAGGGGTGAGAGACGGGAAGGGGAGGACTCTGCGGCGATTTAGGGTTTCGCCCCCGAGACGCCCTGGAAGGGCGGCGCGGGGGTCTGACTGCAGCTGTCGGCGCAGCTTGGCTTGTCACCGTTAGGGAAGTACCGGATGTACCACTCGTGATCTCCTACGATGAAAGGACGCGAGTTGATGCTCTGGCCGGTGGGTGTCGCTCTCTTGGTGGCGGTGTAGTCTTGGACCGCGAGTAGGTGGTACCCATAATCCGCGTTGGTGTCGGTCAACAACTCGGCGCAAGGGCACAGCTCGCCGGTGCCGGAGACGACAGAAACACCGGTGAAGGACGCCGACATGGCGAGTGTGCGAGTTGATTCCGGCGAGACGCACAAGCAGACACAACAAAGGCCGCTGGATCGCCTCGCTGGCAAGCAAACTCACGTTCAATCTGGGAGTAGATAAGAAACGGTGATTAATTCTAATTATAGTGCGAGCCGGACACTGTTTGAAGAACCTCCGTCGGTAACGGAGAGAAAAAGACAGAACCAAATTCAAATAGAAAGAGGAAAGACCGACCGTTTCTGTCTTGGACACGGGCACAGATGCACAATAAAAGCAGACGTACCCCGTGGCCTGGACGTAGATTCAGCTGGAGATCAACCACACAACCAGACAGAGAAAGTAGCAATGCCGGGCCAGCGGCGCACGCGCACGAAGACCATGCCGGCGGCGTCCGTGGGCTGGTCGTCGCTGCCCCCCCGACCTCGTCCGCTGCGTTGGGGAAATCTTCCTCTCCGCCGGTGACGTGGACTCCTACATGACCTTCCGTGCCGTGTGTCGCAGCTGGCGTGCCGCCACCGATGAACCGTGCGGGCTAAGCCGCCGCTTCCGTCCTCATAGATGGGCTATGCTTGACGATCTCTCCCGTCACGTCGACTCCCGCCTCTTTCTTAACATCGACACTGGGCGCTTCCTACGGAAGAACGTGCCCCTCCTCAACGACGGGGCCTACACCTATGTCGGCGCGGCGGATGGTCTTAGACTAGTCACAATGGGAGTAACTTGACTAGTAACATCACATATTTCAATACAAGATTGCTTATGTGGCAGCTAATTAATGAGGAGAGAGGGGTTTGTGATAACTTAGCTAGTTACTGTAACATCACACATTTCAAGACATAATGAGTCTATAGCCTAATAAATGAACTCTTTCATGATACCACTCATATGTTACTACCCACTATAAAGGTAGTAACATAGACTAGTAACATCGGCAAGTTACTACTCTATGTTACTCCTCACTGTGAGCAGTCTTATCCTCCTTGAAGTGGACACCGGGTATGGCTACGACATGTGTATCCTCAACCCCTTCACGGGTTCGATCCTCCGCTTCCCTACAGGCCTTTCGTCTCGTCGCCTATGCTCCCGCGTCGCTGTGACCGCCGACGCGACGGCGCCACTCGTCTTTCTCTTTCTTGGCTGTTTAAGCGGAGTGTGCTATGATCCGAGTAACCCTCTCCCCCGGTGGTTTAGTGCCCAACGCAGTCCGGTCAACATGCTCATTTAACGTGTTGTCCTTCGAAGGCCACGCATATATCGCCGATGTCGGTGGGTCAGTTAAGGCCGTGGATTGCCCCAAGGGGCCGCATACCAACCCTGAGATCACTACCATCATCAAACACAATAGTGTAACAGAGCGAAGCTTCCTCGTGGATAACGTCGGGGAGCTATTGCTTGTACCATCGATGCCAGGCCACCCACGGTACTCGCCGTTTGTAAGGCGCATGCACGTCTTCAGGCTTGACCTCGAGAGGAAAGCCTTGGAGCCGATCAAGAGCATCGGAAACCGTGCTATATTCCTAGGTCTCGGGCACTGTCTCTCCATCGACGCTAACCATCTTCCTGCCATCGAAGCTAACTGCATCTACTACTACAACGTCAAGGAAAAAGAGATGCAGATGTATTTGTACCACCTTGAGGACGGCAGCCGGGAGTTGCTCACATCTCCTCCTATACACGGTCCCTCGAGCCTTGCGCGGATTATCATTGAATACTGCAGGGGGAGATCAAATTATGAGTAACCTTGTCTTAAAAGACACAAAATGGTGACTGGGGTCTGAGGTGACTACACAAATTAAGTGAGACTATATTATGCCAATGGACTACCATCTCATGTCAATGTTCGGTTCAGATATAGTGTTTTACCACCCCTTGAAATAAGTGGATAGCTATCTCAAAAGCAATCAACAACTAAAAAAAAAGATTTAGTGTTTTACCTTCAATTCCTGTACAATTTTTTGTTGGCTTCAAACCTAATAAGGCCGAGTAATTTTTTTAATCTCACTTTCTATATGTAATGCACGATGTACAATGTTTTTTTAACTGCACCATGTACAATGTTATTGTGTATTTTAACTATTGTTATCGGCTGTTATATGGTGCTCTTTTTCTTGCTAGTTGACAAAGATTTTGTCATGCCGAACTTGTTTCCTTTTTTCCCAGGAAACATTTGATCTATTCATCTTCAATCATGAATCATGGCAGTACAACGAACACCAGAAATAATAAAAATTACATGTAGACTTGTACACCACCAAGCGATGACTACAAGTACTGAAGCGAACCGAAGGTACGCCACCATCATCGCCCTTCCCTCGCAGGAGCCAGAAGCTTAGATTGAAAGGCTCTAACCTGAAGGCACGGGAACAAAGAGGAACAAAGACCGCATCCGAGAAGATCCACCAAGACAACCACGAACTGAATCCCGCATGATCCGCCATGGACACATCCACACGCCCTCCGACGATGCTAGACGCACCACCGGGACGGGGGCTAGGCGGGAAGAACCTGATTCCATCTTCAAGAAGCTGTTGCCGTCTCGTCTTCCTGAGCAGGACAGAAACCCTAACAAAACTCGAAGAAACACCTAAAAACTGAGCCCTCCCACCAATAAAGGTATCCACCGTGCACCCATGGCCCTAAGGCCACCGAAGAAGACGTGGCCGATCGGCGGCACCACCGACAGGAGGCAAAACCCCTAGCCGTCTTTCCTTAGGAGGAGAGACGTACGGGGGCTATATATTCCAAATGAATATGCCGACACGGGTTTCAACATCAACAAATAATTGCATATATAATATGGAGAAATTGCCCCCATCTTTTCGACATATAATATTGCATAGAACAATGCTCATGTGTTGCAACTGGATATAAATATTCTACTACATTAGCTTGTGATTTACCTGTCCATTATAATGTGATTGTGTAAATAAATGTTTATTAAGTTCTGCTCGTGAATTACCATATATTTTGATCAGAAGTTTGGTAAGCAAATTAAAGTGAAATTGCTTCAGAAGGTAAGTAAATTCAGTTGATTGATTATTGTACAGAAAAGGTTGGACGAAGGATGGTGGGAAGAGAGATGAAATGAGAACCTTATGTTCTTTATATGTGTGTGTGTCATGTATATATACGAAATATGTATTATATGGCAACCCAGATCGTTTCTGCAAAACTGCCAACCGACCTGGATGTCATCCGTTTGTAGATGGCACTGTCTCGATCTCACCACTCGGGCGCTGCAAACAGAGAAGATGAAGTTGAGATATATTTACGCATGCATCCCACCACAAACTGAACCTAGCGTACCGATTCGTTCGATCAAAGTCGCGCCGTTCCTTTCCTCTCTCACCATGCCGCGATAGAGATGGAACTCCTGTTCGCCGCCGTCGCCAAGAGTCTGCACCTCAATCCCGTAGCTCATCCTCGAGCCCACCACCGGCCGGGCCGGTCCTCCCCGTCGACCTCGCCATCAACACCCAGTAATTTGACTTCGATCTCAACTCCGCTGCTCGTCCTCGACCTCACCTCTGCTCGCTCGCCGCCGGCCTGGCCTCTTTCCCCGTCGAGCTGACCTCCGAGCTCTTCCTTGTCCTGGTTCCCATCCATGCTCATACTTGTCCTTCTTGTTTCTTTGAGATTAGCGAGGAGACTCCTCCTTCTACATACGTCCGAGCTCGTCCTTGTCTTGCTCATCCCATACAATATCAACAGTAGTCTGAACTCTGAAGGTGTAGGTGCGGAAGCTAGACATCACCTTGGTGGACTGATAGGCCCGGGCACTGGCTGCAACCCTCCATTGCGTCAATCGTAAGGTTTAAATTCTAGGTAAATATGAACTCTAGGTAGGTGACTTCTTTGAATTCTGATGACTTAGCAGAGTAACTAGTATAGAAAATAAGCCATCTAAGTGTCCCTTGATCCCGGTGTGCAAAAATGATTGATACATGCACGGATGTAGCACATACATCAGTGGCATAACCACATTATTATGATCTATTGCTAATCTGCCTTGATAGAACAGACTATAATCAAGATTATTTGCCATTGTTCTTTTTCCCAAATATTATAGTTCCGTCTGATTGAGTATGGTTTCTCCCACACATCTGGACATGATTCACTTCAGTCATCCATACGGTACTCAACAGTTTTAATTGTCTTCGACGTGCACATGATTAGCTCATAGTTTATATAGTGGGTTAAATTTATGTTCTGAACAAGAAAATGAAAGTCCAACCTTTGTTCTGGATGTGGCCATCTGATCCCATCCTGCTGCTTGTTCAGAGAACCATCCAATGCTAGATGGTGACATTTTTCATCTAGTACATATGCAGAACCTGCATTAGCCTTCTATAAAGTAACATGTTTACGTCAGAGTATTTTTTGTGAGAGTACTTGACCTGGGTTAGCATCTTAGCATGACATTTTAAACAAGCAAAATTATATTTTATTCGTTTCTGCTTGAGGTGCCATGAACATATGTTGCCCGTATTAACCATGTCCATATTCTATTGTATTTGTAGAAAAAGTACACACGGTAACTTTTGTGTAAATAACATGGTAATATGCACAATGCAGACCTGATGATGTAGGTGCAAACAGCACGGTATTTTTGGACCCGAGAAAAAAGTTGTTGAAAACATACCCACGGTAAAGTCTTTGTAAGTAGCATGATAATATACGCACCACATACCAGATAACTTAGATACAAATACTGCGATAACTTTCATCATGGGGAAGAGAATTGTTGAAAAGATACTGCGCACTAGTGCAGAACCGGCCTTTAGTGGGGACTAAAGCCCCCTCCCCCCCCCCCCCCCCCGTTAGTACCGGTTCGTTACGAACCAGCGCTAAAGTGACACCACGTGGCACGAGCCAGACCCGTGTGCGCGTAGGACATTAGTACCGGTTGATAACACCAACCGGTACTAAATGTTTGGGGGGGTGGCTTTATTTTCCATTCAATTTTTTTTTGTTTGCTGGTATTTCACGATACTACAAATTGTACACGTTATGCATATATATAAATAGATGTTCTCGTACGTAGAACGCATATATATATATATATATATATATATATCATCGAATGTCTCACAACCAACACCATTAATTATTCACACATACACATGTATATACATATACAATTTCTCCTACATATGTTGCCTTGGTGCCTCCGGAGCATGATGACAAGTGGTTCATGGGGGCGGTAGCGGGTAATAGTATTCTCCTTTGGGATCTATGACCTGGTCGAGCAAAAATCTGGCTATTTCCTTTTGAAGTGCTAATATGCGGTCCGATGATAGGAGCTTATCCCGCACCTCTCTGAACTGTTAAGAAGGAGATCAATATGCATGTGTGTTAGTTGTGTGACTAGATATCGATAATGGTGTGAATAGTGTTCTGACAAACGTACCCAGTCCTGTCTATCAGATCTGCTCCTTTCGCACGTCATCATGCGAATGTTCTCGCAAACGTAGAATACACACAGATTATTCCCCGGCGCCTGCTTCAGGGCCTTTACGGGAATGGAATTGAATCAGATAATGATTAATCAAGCATGATAATTAATCAATGATATTGAAACAAGAATTAAAGAGATGGTAGCTAGCTAGTACTACTTAATTACTTACCTTTGGTCGATGCCAAAACAACTTTTTTGCCCACTTGCCTGGAGTCACCTTGATGAACTTTGCCCATGCCCTGCCAGCCGGCAAAGAAAATTAATAAAGGGGTTATTAAATAGTTCATACCAGGAAATGACAAACTAATAATAGACCGAGATATAGTTAATAATGATTGAAATTACCTGTTGACTATCCCCTTCATGATGGTGAAGTCTTTATCTGCTTTAGTTAGTGAGTCCAGTAATTCAACTTTTCCTTCGTCAACTTTAATGTCTAACAAGACCCAGTGCCAACTGCATGCGCACACGTTTGCATGTCTTAATTAAGCAGGCATATGCATAAAATTAATCAACTACCGTAAACCGTATACACTTAATTATTAACATCTAGCTAGCTAGTAAGAAAAAATAGAATTTGTAGTACAAGACAGTGTGACTCACGGGAAGTTGTAAGGAAGTAGTATATCTTCATTGGTATTGAGACGCTTCAAGAACTCTAGCATTCTTTCCTCTACACCTTCTTGATAATATGAAATCTGCCATATGTCCTCATTAATGGTATTTGGGTCAATGAACCCAATGCCACAGCGTCCAGATTTTTTCATTTCATACATCTTCATCCTGTATATAATACCATAGAAAAAGAATATAGTGATGATAATTACATGTAATGATTGATCAAAATTATCACTACATAACTAGCTTGAGACTTAAATTACAGAAAGAAATCACTTACAGACAATAGCAACTGACGATAGACTTGTCGAGTGCGTCATGATTGTATAACTGAAATAGTTCTGGATACTCAATGGCCAGAGCTTTCTCATGGTAATAATGCTCATGCTTGACATTCACCATGAGGGACTCTCGATTGGAAATCTTGGTAATGTTCATGTACCATTGATGCAATTCATACATTCTCGTTGGGAGGTCCTTGACCTTGTCTGGATGGACCAAAGGTTGGCCCCGGACATATTTCCATTTTATTTCCGATTCTCTAAGCGGAGGCATGGGCTCGATTTTGATGAGTTGTCCAACAGAGATATTGATTATTTCAGCCTGCATTATATGATCCTCCGTTATTACCATATCGCCATGCTGGGGAACACTAACGGTTTGCCCACAATAATATTTGGCGCGCATACTCCTCTCATGTTTTGTTGGCACAACAAGCGGCGGGATCGCTTGCGCCGCTTGTTCTCCCAACTGGGGAACGGTTTTCCCGCATTTTTTGCCAGCTGCTTGTTGGCTCGAGCTCGAGCTCGCTTACTTCTTTAGCCGTTCTCGATGTAGTTTCCTGATTTGGCCCTCATAGTCCGAGTCAACAGGCTTGGGAGCTGGTTCTCTAGCCATATGAATGAAGTGGTCAATTACTTTCTCAGGCACTTTCTCCTTTGGCGGTGGTGCCGGTTTCGGTCCCAAATGGGCGTCCACTTGGGCCTGCACTATGGCTGCGTTTTGCTCCTTAGTCATGTCGTAAGGCCTCTGAGCAAGAGGAGTGAGGCTTGGACCATATTTATATCGCTTGTCTCCTCCTGTACTTCCTGAACTACCTCGGCTCGTACCGCTACGCACCAAAGCTGCGGCATGTCTCTTCTGTGATTGCTGAGATGGCAGAGACGGCTGACGTGGCTGAGTTGGACCAGGAGAAGTGGCCTGACGATGTGCCGGACTTGAAGTAGGAGGTGTGGCCTGACACGGTGCCGGACATGAAACCGGAGAAGTGGCATGACGTTGTGCCGGACTTGAAACCGGAGGAGTCAGCTCACGCGTTCGGGGACTTGGAGGAGGTGGCGGACTTCGAGGAGGAGTCGTCTCATGCGTTCGTGGACTTGGAGGAGCGGTAGTCTGCTGACTCGGTGGCAGACTTCGAGGAGGAGTCGGCAGACGACACGGTGTCGGTGGACTTCGAAAGATGATGCAATCCTTTCTCCATAGGATGATACGATGTATGGCCTCTCCCAGTGTGTGCTCGTCTTCACCTCCAGGAATGTCAAGCTGTAGCCCCGAATATGGGTCCACCACTTCATCAACCATGACACGAGCATAGCCCTCTGGAATCGGGATGCAATGGAAGGTTGCTTCGGGGGTAACTGGAAAAGCAACGCCGTCCGCCACCTTCATGGATATGTTCTTCATTTTGGAGTGTAGCTCACAGTTAGTGTTCTCTATGATGTCATCCACAGGGTATGTATCCAGCAGTGTGTCGCTCGGGGCAGAACCAACGCTGCTTCTCGGCATGGATGGTACGGTGCTATCCAATGCTGGACGATCATCCGCTTGCTGCTGCCGCTGCTGAGACCCCCTTTCCTGGCTAAGTGAGTCGATTTGCTGTTGCTGCTGCTGGAATTTTAGTGCCAGGTCCGCATGCCTTGCTTCTAGACCTTGAAGGCGTTCTGCGTCCTGCTTCCTCTGCTCCTCTTCCAGCTTCCTTTTCTTCTCCTCCTCCATCTTCCTTCTTGCACGGGTCCTGTAGTCCTCGTTCCATTCTGAAAAGCCCTCATACCAGGGAATAACGCCCTTGCCTCGTGTTCTTCCCGGGTGTTCAGGATTTCCCAGGGCGCGCATAAGCTCGTCGTTCTCTTTGTTGGGCGTGAACACCCCCCCTTCGAGCTTCTTCTATTGCGTCAATTATCTTTTGTTCGGCTCCTTTTAGATTTGCCTTCCGTGAAACTTCGCCTGTCTTCGGGTCCAACGCCCCCCCATGCGCATAGAACCGAGTTCTGCACCTAGGGGGGGCAGTTCCTAGTAACCGGAGTGACCCCTGCATCCTCCATCTCTTGCTCATACTTATCCCACTTAGGCAATCCCACCACGTAGCCACCTGGACCCAGCCTATGGAACTGCGTCTTTCTTGCGGCATTTGCCTTGTTTTTCATCAACCGTTCCTTAGATAATTCTGAATCCTTGAAGGTCACGAAATTGTCCCACCGTTCTCTTTGCTTCACCAGTGTTCCCGTGAAATCTGGAGTCTTCCTTTCATTAGCGAGGTAGTTGGCCCATACAGTTTTCTTGTGGGTGTTGAATGCAATTGCCATCTTCTTAAGAGCAGCGGCCTTGACTTTCTCCACATCTGCTTCAGTGAAATGATCTGGTAGGGTGAAATGTTGCATCAGAGATTTCAAAAGGTCTTTTTTTGCTCTGTCGTTGACCCAAGTAACACCTGGACGTTTAGTCTTTGGCTCTTTCCATTCTTGAATGGAGATCGGGAGTTTGTCCTTCAAAAGAACTCTGCACTGACGAGTCCACTTGTCCGCAACATTCTTAGGCGTGAGGGGTTCGCCACTAAGTTTGGTGGATTCGATGTGGTACTTTACACCATCCTCCAACAATCTGCCCGGGCCTCGCTTTGTCTTGCTATCTGTAGAAGCAGATTTGCTCGATCCGGAGGGCTGAAAGAAGAAAGATTGATTCGTTAATATATCTTCAATAAAAAAACATGTGATGATCACCATGATGTATGCTTATATAAATATACCTTGCCAGTAGTCTTTGTTATTTGAAGATCAGCATTGTCTGTGTCATCACAAACATTGTCTATGTCATCATAATCATAATCATAGTTCATGACTTCATCAGCTCGGTCGTCGAGATCGAATATCTTTTCATCACCCTCTCCGGTATTGTTCAGATATTGGGAGCCGTCATCTGCTTCATTCAGATCATCTAGCCTGTGAGGGCTGCGTATGATGTCGAACAATTCCTCTTCTCTCTCTTTGCCGGTATTGGCCGCCATAGCTTTTACTTTACTAATACAGAAGAAATATAAAACAATTTAGTATTCAAATTACAATGCATGGATGCAATTAATCAATAAGGAAAAACTGAATCTCGAATACATCGTCTCGAATATATAATCTCGAATACATCATCGTCTTAATATATATAATCTCGAATACATCGTCTCGAATATTATATATCGAATACATCACTGGCTAGGAATCTAATAAAGATCGAGTACTACAGAAGAATTTAGGGCGTCACTCGCGGTTCCTGGGGTGCGGGCGGTGGACACCCAAAGAGAAGGAACCATCACTGGATCATATCTCCGGTCATCTGCCCAAAGAACCTGCCAAGTAGTGGAGAACCTGACGACGTCCATAGCAGCCATGTAGCGATGGACATGCTCATCTTCCTCCCTGACACGGTGACGCACCACCTCCGGCGGGGCCGGCTGCCTCTGCACCAAATGTGGCCCACGCGAACGCCACCAAAGGAGATCAGGGTCGACGACGGGACCCGAGGTCGGGTTCCTCACCAAGCGGCGCGCCCCTCCAGGTAGCACCTCCCAGTGCTAGCCCAGCGGAGCCCATTCCCGGACATGGGTCCTCTGAAGCAGGACGTCGTCGCGAATGGGTCGATGGCGAGGATGCGGGCCGGGCATATCGTCGAGAACAAATACTATATGCCCACAAAAAGTAACATTTTTTAAATGATTGGATTGTGATAACTAAAATTCTATATATATGCAAATTCTAACAATTTGACATTAATCTAATTCATCTAACTAAAACTAATTCTAAAATTTCCTGATTATATAACTAACATTTCTATAACAATTCTAATATTTCTATAACTAAAAAACAGAAAAATTGCTAACATTTCTATAAATATTTCTATAACTAAAAAACAGAAAACATTTATAACACTTCTATATAACTAACATTTCTAATATTTATATTACTAAAAACAGAAAAATTGCTAACATTTCTATAAATATTTCTATAACTAAAAAACAAAAAAAATTATAACATTTCTATATAACTAACATTTCTAATATTTATATAACTAAAAAACAGAATAATTTCTAACATTTCTATAACTAAAAAACAGAAAAATTTATAACAAACCAATGTGTGTGTAGTGTGTGTGTGTGTGTAGTGTGTGTGTGTGTGTGTGAACATGGCGGCCGGGGCGAGCTCACCGGCGGGGCGACGATGGGGCGGCGACGACGGGGCGACGGGATGGGGCGGCGACGACGGGGCGACGGGACGGGGCGGCGACGACGGGGCGGGGCGGGGCAGGGCGCGGCCGGGGCGCGGCGACGGGGATGACGGGGACGTCGGGGACGGGGACGGCTGGGGCGGCGACGTTGACGGGGGCAGTGACGTGGGGCGGGGACGGCCGGGGTCGGCGACGAGGGGCGGGGGCGGCGACGTCGATGGGGACGGCGTCGATCGGGGCAGGACGACGCGACTGAGGGAGGAAACAGAGGAAAGAAACGGAGGGAAAGTAAAAAATTTTCAACTGGTGTATATATAGGATGGACCTTTAGTACCGGTTGGAGCCACCAACCGGTACTAAAGGTCTGTTTTGGCCAAGCTAAGCAGCGGGAAGCGCCCCCCCTTTAGTACCGGGTGGTGGCTACAACCGGTACTAAAGGCCCCCCCCTTTGGTACCGGTTGGAGCCACCACCCGGTACTAAATGGGCTGCGCTGGCTCCAGGTGATGCGCAACTTTAGTCCCACCTCGCTAGCCGAGGGGCTACCGCACTGGTTTACAAGCTCCAATGCGGTAGCTCTCTCGAGCTCCTCTCCTAATCAGGCCTACTGGGCCTACCTGTTCTCTTCTGCCCTGTGGGCCTACTGGGCCTTTGCGGGCCTGCATCCTGGCCCAACAAAAGGTTGGGTTCCTAGTCGTATGCATGCCGCTTTGACCTAATAGGCGGGCTTTTTTATTTTCTTAATTTTTTTCGCTTTATTTATTTTTGTTTTATTTATTTTTGAGTTGTTTTTTGCTGTATTTAGAGTTTCTTTGTGAATATTTTTGCTTTAGGTACAAAAAATTACAAACTTTCTGTTAGTGTCGGTAGTTTTCAAATTTGAATAGTTTAAATTTTGAATTATTTGAAATTTGTGTGAATCACTAGTTTGTGAATAACTTAACTTTGAAAAAAGATTTTTCAGTGATTCTTTTTTCTTATGTTTAATATTAGTGTGTTTTATCATTATATTCAATTTGGTAATGCTTAGGTTATTTAAAAAATGAAATGCCTTTGTAACAGTTGAGTTTTCATCGGAAACCATGATACTTCGAAAGAGATTGTCCATTTTATACACGAAGTGCATCCATTTTTTGTCGTAACCCTCTTTTTGCACATGCTATTTGTATGAAATTATGATACGATGCCAACTTTCAACCTTTTCTGAGTTCATTTGAAATGCTTTTCAATTTCAGGGTCATTTAGCTGGAAAAAATCAGTAAATGCATGAAAAGAATTTGTTTGCACATAAAATTTCTTCGCATTTCAAATGCCAAAACACATAACTACCCTAACTATTACAGACATTCCCTGCTGGGTGTGAAACACAGAAGAAAGTGATGATAGTGAAGCCGATCACATCCCAGATCTTTGGGTGTGAAACTTTTTCTTCGTGTGTGTCCCTTTGCACCGTAGCCATGGAAAATCTTCATCATTTAACTGGATGCTCGGGTCAATATTCACTATGAATGGAGCAATTTCATCAAATTTTCATAATCTTCTGACATGTCTGTCTTATCATCCACTCCCACGACGTTTCTTTTTCCTGAAAGAACTATGTGGCGCTTTGGCTCGTCGTATGATCCATTCGCTTCCTTGTCTTTTCTTTTTCTCGGCCTAGTAGACATGTCTTTCACATAAAAAACTTCTTATCTGGTACCCTTTGAAAGTCATTATATTCGATGATGGTAACTGGGACAGCGAGTACAGGTCATTTTGAATATCGCCATCATTCAGGGCACCTTTCTGCAACCAACCGGCGAAAGTCCTTATTTGTTCGCGTGTAATCCAGTCGTCAGACTTCTCTGGGTGTTTGGAGTGTAGAAAATTCTTGTGTTCCTCCATATACGGAGCCACCAAGGCAGAATTCTGTAGAACTGTGTAGTGTGCTTTAGTGAGAGAATGCCCGTCCATACATATTATTTGATGCCCTCCTAGCGTGCCTTTTCCTTCCAGTCTGCCCTTATGCCGCGATTCAGGAACACCAATCGGCTTAAGGTCAGGAATAAAGTCAACACAAAACTCAATGACCTCCTCATTTTCATGGCCCTTCGAGATGCTTCCTTCTGGCCTAGCACGGTTATGAACATATTTCTTCAAGACACCCATGAACCTCTCAAAGGGGAACATATTGTGTAGAAATACAGGACCCAAAACGTTAATATCTTCGCAAAGGTGAACTAGGACGTGTGTCATGATGTTGAAGAAGGATGGTGGGAACACCAACTCGAAACTGACAAGATATTGCACTAAATCATTCTGTAACCTTGGTATGATTTCTGGATCGATTACCTTCTGAGAGATTGCATTGAGCAATGCACATAGCTTCACAATGGCTAATCGAACGTTTTCCGGTAGAAGCCCCCTCAATGCAACCGGAAGGAGTTGCATCACAATCACGTGGCAGTCATGAGACTTTAGGTTCTGAAACTTTTTCTCTGCCATATTTATTATTCCCTTTATATTCGACGAGAAGCCAGACGGTACCTTCATGCTGAGCAGGCATTCGAAGAAGATTTCCTTCTCTTCTTTGGTAAGAGCGTAGCTGGCCTGACCCTGATGTATGCCGTCTTTTCCGTGCATACGTTGCTGGTCCTCCCGTGCCTCTGGTGTATCTTTTGTATTCCCATACACGCCCAAAAAGCCAAGCAGGGTCACGCAAAGATTCTTCGTCACGTGAATCATGTCGATTGCGGAGCGGACCTCTAGGTCTTTCCAATATGGCAGGTCCCAAAATATAGATTTCTTCTTCCACATGGGTGCGCGCCCGTCAGCGTCCTTCGGAACAGGTTGTCCGCCAGGACCCTTTCCAAAGATTACCTTCAAATCCTTGACCATATCATGTACATCAGCACCAGTATGGTGGCGAGGCTTCGTCCGGTGATCCGGCTCACCTTTGAAATGCTTGCCTTTCTTTCTTACGGGATGCCTTGTCGGAAGAAATCGACGATGTCCCAGGTACACATTCTTCATACAACACTACAGGAATCTGCTACTTTGCCATCTGCCACGGCGGACGGCAAAGGCATGGATGGCGGACGGCAAAGACCTTTGCCGTCAGCCGCGGACGGCAAAAGGTGACGGCAAAGTAGGGGACGGCAAAGAGCTGCGTTGCCGTCTGCTTCGGGCAGCTGACGGCAAATGGGCCTTTGCCGTCAGGAGCGGACGGCAAAGAAGACGGACGGCAATAAATGCGCTGTTACTCCGTTAGGTGGTTAACGGCAGGCCTTTGCCGTCCGCTGCGGACGGCAAAGCCTTTTCCGTCAGCTGCTGATGGCAAACTGACCAAATTGGTCAGCCTCCCAGGAAGCACAGTTGCTGCCACGTGGCCTCTTTGTCGTCTGTTGCTGATGGCAAAGAGCCCTTTGCCGTCGGTGGCAGACGGCAAAGAGCCTGCATATTGTCTCTTTTTTCTATTTTTTTAATCCAACAATTTTCACAGCAAATATATATGACATATATAGATATATTTCCATATCACATATCCAGCACATAAGTTTCATATCACATATCACATCAGTTTCATCCATACACATTGTTCATACATAAGCAAGTTCCATCCATACACATTGTTCATACATAAGCAAGTTCCATCCATATACATATTACAATGCAAAGTTTCGTCAAGATAGCAAGTTCTATCATAGCAAGCTAGATACAATGCAAAGTTTCATCAAAGGAAAAGCAAGCACTCCATCATAGCAAGCTAGCTTCCATGAAGTGAATGAAATCTGCAAAATGGTAAATAAGAAAGTTAGAAATAGGTGACTAGAACAAGAAGAAGACTAGAACAAGAAGTATATGTCATTTATGAGCTAACTTAGGTGAAATGGATCATATATGAGCTAACAAAGTTGAAATGGGTTGTTTATGAGCTAACTTAGTTGAAATGGATCATTTATGAGCTAACTTAGTTGAAATGGGTCGTTTATGAGCTAACTTAGGTGAAATGGATCGTTTATGAGCTAACTTAGGTGAAATGGATCGTTTTTGAGCTAACTTAGGTGAAATGGATCATTTATGAGCTTTTATGAGCTAACTTAGTTGAAATGGGTCGTTTATGACCTAACTTAGGTGAAATGGATCATTTAAGAGCTAATTTAGGTGAAATGGATCGTTTTTAGCTAACTTAGGTGAAATTGATCGTTTAGGAGCAAATCTAGGTGAAATGGGTCATTTTGGAGCTAACCTACGTGAAATGGGTCATTTTGGAGCTAACCTAGGTGAAATGAGTCATTTTGGAGCTAACCTAGGTGAAATGGGTCATTTTAAAGCTAACGTAGGTAAAATGGATCATTTACGAGCTAATCTACTAAAATGGGTCATTTTAGAGCTAACTTGGATAAATTGGATCACTTGTAAGCTAACTAAGGTAAAATGAGTCATATTAGAGCTAACTTAGGTAAAATGGATCGTTTATGAGCTAACTAAGTTAATTATGCAATTTTTGACATAAGTAAGCTTATTAAGTCATTTTGAAGGAAAAGAAGCTAACTCTAGGTCATTATGGTAAGCATATTGGAGGAAATAAAGCTAAGTCTAAGTCTAGAGAAACTTACCGTGATCAGGGAGGTGTAGGAGCGGGCTGGCTCGTGCCGGTAGCTGGAGAAGGATCGTGCGATGCGTTTCTGGAGTTAAGCTGCACCAAAGATCATTTCCAATGTCTCGTTAGCATTATGACACTCAAATGTTAAGACTAGCAAGTAATGTCCATTCAAATTAAACTCACCGTGCTCCCAGGAGCAATCACTGGCATCGGCGGAGCGGTCTGACCGGACTTCTCGCACACAGACTGCACATTTGGTTTTCACAACAGAGTCATACTAGTTAGTAATGAGACTCAAATGTTAAGACTAGCAAGTAATCTGCAGAAGAAACTTACCACAAGGAGCTCATACATGGCCCTTGCCTGCATGTCATTCCGTGCCCTCTCCTCCTCCAACATCTTTGTCGTCCTCTCCTCCAACTCCCGCTGCCTCTCCGCCGCCTCCGCCAGAAGTTTCTCCGTTCTATCTCTCTCACTCTGTATAGCAGCCTGCAACACCACTCACATGACCATTTGTAATCATTGATGGAAGCGCACACAATGTAATGGAGAAAGATAGCTGAGTACGTATAACTAACCTTGATGGCGAGTTGGACTGGCCGTTCACGAGGCCTTATCTCAGGAGCGGAGCTCGACTGGCGCGCCTTGATCTCCGGGAGAGTGCTAGGACAACGGATAAGTCCATCTCCCATGGCTATGGAGCCATGGGACCTCCCGCCACCAGATATCATCAGCAACTCTGTATCAATGGGACCCTGGCTCGGGTTAAAGTCCTCCCCTTTCCTCGCCTTCCCCTGATCTCTATATTGCACGAGCTTGTCGTGGGCGGAGATGTTGGTGAAGTTCTTTGGATCATCGAGGTCAGACGCAGAGAATGCCTTGACTTTCTTGTAAGAGCCAGTGTGGGCCATGGCATACAGGTCGTACACCTCTGGCACCTTATCCGCCTTATTGTAGCGTGCCTGAAAGAGAGAAACAAAGTAAATTAGTAATTAAAGGGCTAAAGCTAGCATGATGAATGAATTGCATGAATCATGAAGCAAACCACATACCCAGTTCCGCCCGTACTGAAATAAGTTGGAGCTGCCTTGGTGGTGTGGCACACCTTCCATTTGGGCACGTTTGTCCTTGGCCTCGTTGTGGGTGGCCCGCCATTCTTTTGAGCACCACCCATCGACCAACACCTCCCAACAATCCATCCGATCCGCACACCATCTCTGAGGGGCCTAAGTTAGCAAATAGAAACTTCAGCGCTACGGCTATGAATTACTAAATGAAGGAATTAAGTACAAGGCCTTAAGAATTACCTTCATGTACTGCTCCTTACTCAAGAACTTATCGCGGCACTCCTGCTTGGACTTCTTGATACCACGGTCGGCGTAGTAGTCTCGAACAGACTGCACCCGAGCCTCATGCCGTAAGTTCTGAAGTAGGCGCTTGCACTCCTTGTGGATAACATCTGCCGCCTCCTCCTCGTATCCCTCCTCACACCTGTAGAATGTCTGCAATCAAATGAGACAATATTGATTAGTACAATTAATAACTAGCTAGTTGAAGATTTTTAATTGTGTAAAGGAGAAATTACCCAGAACTTTCTGATCACCATGTCTGCCCTCGTCTTGCACAAGACACCGTCGATAATCTCACCCGGCGGGGCCGGGGTAGGCAAGTAGTGCTCCCAACTCAATCCAACCTCTGGAAGCCGACCCTCAGCAGGCAACGTGACAAACCCCGGAAAGTTTTGCCGAATCAGAACTCCAAGGACGGAGTTGGGCCGGCGGACACTTTCATGGTGGTCCCAACCCCTGCAGCATGACAAGGCGAACGCATTAGTTATTTGAAGAAACGTGAATGCACAAGGTACAAAAAGATTAAATGCACTTACCTCTCCCCATCAGGGAAAATCATCCACCTCTGCTCGCGGATCGCCGGCACGGATGGGAGCCGTGTAGCACCACGCTGGTAGACGTTGCCCCCCTCCTCCCCCTCCTCCTCAAAATCAGTCGGCTCCCCGCCATTATCAGCATGGCCACTCGGCTCCCCGCCATCATCAGCATGGCCACTCGGCTCCTCGGGCTGACCTGACCAAGTACCCCATCCAGACGTGTGCTCCTCCGCGGTCTCGTGGGCCCAACTCTCGTGGGCCGAAGGCCCGTCGACCCAAGTCTCATGGGCCGAAGACCCGTGGACCAGAGGCGCGTGGACCGGAGTCCGTGTAGCCTCCTCATCAGACGAGTCCACCCTAGCAGTCACGTGCTCCGGTGAAACAGCTGGGGGCGGCGGCGAGGAAGGCGTCGTAAGAGTCACCCTACCTCCTCTCCCGCGACCACGTGCTCCACCTCGGCCCTTCTTCTTACCTCGTCCCCTGCTGGGCACCGCGGTCGACGAAGAAGGGCCCGGCGGTGTCGCCATACTGTCCAACAACGCTCGGCGGAGAGGTGCGTGTGGAATGGAAGACCTCACACTACTCGCCGAAGAAGAACGGGCCTTGGCGCGCTCCCGACCAGCGCCCACCATCTTTCAACACCTGCCATGACAAAGAATAAACGAAATTAGTACAACATGAAAAAAAGTACCGACATGAATAATAATATGTATATCACTTAAGTGTATCATCATCAAGTACAACATAAACAACTGCACATTTAAAACTACCCGATCAACACAATTATATATGATGTTTTTCATAACAAAATCGAAAAATATATGACCTAACTAATAATTCACAAATATATGACCCCGTCGGCCTCTGGAAGGCCAAAGAACACCTTTTCGGGAGGTGTCGGGGGTCGGGGTGTCGTGTCGGTGTCGGGGTGCCGTGTCGGGGTCGGGGTCGGGGTCTCGGGGTCGGGGTGTCGGGTCGGGGTGCCGGGTCGGGGTCGGGGTGCCGTGTCGGTGTCGGGGTCGGGGTGTCGGGTCAGGCTCGGGGTCAGGGTGTCGGGTCAGGCTCGGGGTCGGGGTCTCGGTGTCGGGGTCGGGGTCGGGGTCGGGGTCTCGGGGTCGGGGTGTCGGGTCGGGGTGCCGGGTCGGGGTCGGGATGTTGTGTCGGTGTCGGGGTCGGGGTGTCGGTGTCGGGGTCGGGGTGCCGGGTCAGGGTCGGGGTGCCCTGTCGGAGTCGGGGTCGGGGTGTCGGGTCAGGCTCGGGGTCGGGGTGTCGGTGTCGGGGTCGGGGTCGGGGTGTCGGGGTCGGGGTCGGGGTCGGGGTCTCGGGGTCGGGGTCTCAGGTCGGGGTGCCGGGTCGGGGTCGGGGTGTCGTGTCGGTGTCGGGGTCGAGGTGCCGGGTCGGGGTCGGGGTGCCATGTCGGTGTTGGGGTCAGGGTGTCGGGTCAGCCTCGGGGTCGGGGTGTCGGTGTCGGGGTCGGTGTCAGGGTGTCGGGGTCGGGGTCGGGGTCTCGGGGTCGGGGTGTCGGGTCGGGGTGCCGGGTCGGGGTCGGGGTGCCGTGTCGGGGTCGGGGTCGGGGTGTCGGGTCAGGCTCGGGGTCGGGGTGTCGGTGTCGGGGTCGGGGTCGGGGTGTCGGGGTCGGGGTCTCGGGGTCGGGGTGCCGGGTCGGGGTCGGGGTGCCGTGTCGGGTCAGGTTTTTTTTCCTCTTTTTTCCTTTTCTTCTTCTTCCTCTTCTTCCTCTTCTTTCTTTTTTTCCTTCTTCTTCTTCTTCTTCTTCTTCTTCTTCTTCCTCCTCCTTTCCTTTTCCTCTTCTTCTTCTCCTCCTCTCCTCTTTTTTCTTCTTCTTCTTCCTCTTTTTCTTTTTTCTTCTCCTCCTCCTCTTCTTCTTCTTCCTTTCCTTTTTCCTCTTCTTCTTCTCCTCCTCTCCTCTTTTTTCTTCTTCTTCTTCCTCTTCTTCTTTTTTCTTCTCCTCCTCCTCTTCTTCTTCTTCCTTTCCTTTTTCTTCTTCTTCTTCTCCTCCTCTCCTGTTTTTTTTTCTTCTTCTTTTTCTTTCCTTAAAACTGAACTAAACCTAAAACTAAACCTAAATCTAAACCTAAATCTAAAACTAAAACTAAAACTAAAACTAATCTAAACTAAACATAAACCTAAAACTAAAAAAAGAAAAAAAAGGAAAAAACTAAATCCAAACCTAAAACTAAACTAAAACTAAACCTAAACCTAAAACTAAACCTAAAACTAAAACTAAAACTAAATATAAACTAAACATAAAACTAAAACTAAAAAGACAAAAAAAAGGGAAAACAGAGGAAGTAGAGCTCACCTGGGCTGGTGGAGGAGGTGGCCGATGGAGGAGGGGGCGGGGCGGCCTGGGGCGGCGGCGCCGGGCCCGGGGAGGTGGGCCACAGGGGGGGGGGCGGGGCGCGGCGGCGCCGGGCCCGGGGAGGTGGGCCGCGGAGGCGGCGGGGCGCGGCGGCGCCGAGACGGCAGGGCGGCGAGGGCGACGGGGCGGGAGGGCGGTGGGGCGACGGCGCCGGGCGGCAGTGGCGACGAGGCGGGTGGCCGGTGGAGGAGGGGGGCGGGGCGGCCTAGGGCGGCGGCGCCGGGCCCGGGGCGGTGGGGCGCGGGGGGCTGGGGCGCCGGGGGGCCGGGGCGCAGCGGCGCCGAGACGGCAGGGCGGCGGGGGCGACGGGGCGGGGGCCGGTGGGGCGACGGGGCGGGGGGCCGGTGGGGCGGCGGGGCGGTTGGGCGACCGGGCGGCGGCGAGTGCTGGGGGCGGCGGCGCGCGTGTGGGAGCAGGAGAGAAACAGAGAGAGAGGACGGGGTGGGGCGCGTCGTTAGATATGTTGAATGTTTGCCGTCCGCCCTCTTTGCCGTCCGCTTTTTTGCTCTTTGCCGTCTGCTAGCAGACGGCAAAGAGGGGGGTCGTTAAGTATTTTTTAAACAGCTCCTCAGTAGGGCCCCCCCTCCCTCTTTGCCGTCTGCTGGCCGACGGGAAAGAATCTTTGCCGTCAGCTAGCGGACGGCAAAGAACAGGCTGATGGCAAAGACTTTCTTTGCCATGAGCCAGTTCTTTGTCGTCTGCTTCTGGGTAGCTGATGGCAAAGAGCTTAATTGTCGTCCGCTAGCGGACGGCAAAGTGCTGGCAGATAGCAAAGTAGCTGATTCCAGTAGTGCAACTATCCAAATATATATTGTTGGTATCATCCAAACAGTTCGTGCATCCGCGGTATCCCTTGTTTGTTTGTCCTGAAAGGTTACTGAGAGCAGGCCAATCATTGATGGTCACGAACACCAACGCCTTTAGGTCAAATTCTTCCTGTACGTGCTCATCCCACGCACGTACACCTGTTCCATTCCACAGCTGTAATAGTTCTTCAACTAATGGCCTTAGGTACACATCAATGTCGTTCCCGGGTTGCTTAGGGCCTTGGATGAGCACTGGCATCATAATGAACTTCCGCTTCATGCACAACCAATGAGGAAGGTTATACAAACATAGAGTCACAGGCCACGTGCTATGGTTGCTGTTCTGCTCCCCAAAAGGATTAATGCCATTTGCGCTTAGACCAAACCATACGTTCCTTGGGTCACCTGCAAACTCCTCCTAGTACTTTCTCTCGATTTTTCTCCACTGCGAACCGTCAGCGGGTACTCTCAACTTTCCGTCTTTCTTATGGTCTTCTGCGTGCCACTGCATCGCCTCCGCATGCTCTTTGTTTTGGAACAAACATTTTAACCGTGGTATTATAGGAGCATACCACATCACCTTCGCAGGAATCTTCTTCCTGGGGCGCTCGCCCTCGACATCACCATGGTCATCGCGACTGATCTTATAACGCAATGCACCGCATACCGGGCAAGCATTCAAATCCTCGTACTCACCGCGGTAGAGGATGCAGTCATTAGGGCATGCATGTATCTTCTGCACCTCTAACCCTAGAGGGTAGACAACCTTCTTTGCTTAATACGTACTCTCGGGCAATTCGTTGTCCTTTGGAAGCATATTCTTTATCATTACCAACAACTTTCCAAACCCCTTGTCAGATACAGCATTCTCTGCCTTCCATTGCAGCAATTCAAGTGTGGTGCCCAACTTTTTTTTGTCAGCTTCGCAATTCGGGTACAACAATTTCTTGTGATCCTCTAACATGCGCTGCAACTTCATCCTCTCCAGATCACTTGGGCAGTTTCTCTTTGCATCGGCAATGGCCCGACCTAGATCATCAGCGGGCTCATCTAATGCCTCTTCTTCAGCTACTTCCCGCATTGCCGGCTCAGCTTCTTCCTCCATTGTTGTATCATCGTATTCAGGGAACCCATGGCCAGGATAGCCGTCGTCGTCCTCTTCTTCTTCATTGTCTTCCATCATAATCCCTATTTCTCCGTGCTTGGTCCAAACATTATAATGGGGCATGAAACCGTACTTAAATAGGTGGACGTGAATGGTTTTTGATGTAGAGTAACTATGACCATTCTTACAGCCAGCACATGAACAAGGCATAAAATCATCGGCCCGCTTGTTTGCCTCAGCGGCCCGCAGAAAATTATGCACGCCATTAATGAACTCGGGAGAGCATCGGTCAGCATACATCCATTGTCGGCTCATCTTCATTACACAACACCGAATAGACCAAAGTAATACAAGTTCATACATAAAGTTCATATACAGCACTTAATTAGCAACATACAAATAACTCTCTAGCTAAAGAATTTAAATGCAACAACAAATTCGATCAAGATCGCAACTAAGGTAACAATTGATCCAACAGCATAATGATACCAAGCCACACTATCAATGGCATATTTTCTAATCTTTCTAATCTTCAACCTCACTTTCTCCATCTTGATCTTGTGATCATCGACGACATCGGCAACATGCAACTCCAATTCCATCTTCTCCCCCTCAATTCTTTTCAATTTTTCTTTCAAATACTCATTTTCTCTTTCAACTAAATTTAACCTCTCGACAATAGGGTCGGTTGGAATTTCCGGTTCACATACCTCCTAGATAAAAATATCTATGTCAACTTGATGGGCATAATTTGTCATAAACACGAAATGCAACAACTAGTTTCAAAAGAGAATATACCACATCTGAATCATAACAAGGACGAGGGCCGACGGGGACGGATATCAAAACCATGGCACTATGTATAACAAACAACGTACGGGTAAGATAATTATACGAGTAACTATATATCCAAATCACACAAACATCAATTTGGTAATGTAAAACATTCATGAACAAGAGCCTCACCACAAGGTGGTGCCGACGATGGGACGGTGCGGGCGATCGATGGTGGTTACGACGGAGATTTAGAAGGCACTAAGTAAACCACACCTACATATGCAAACTAAGTGTTATTTTTGACCTCAAATTGCATATAAATCAAATACTATCATATATAATTCCTCCCAAATTAATCACTATACAAAGCATTGCAAGAGCTAATCTAGCAATGAGAGTTGAAAGGACAAAGTTGCTAACCTTTGTGATCGTTTGAATGGATGGGGGCCTTCAAATCTTGACAAATTTTGGGCAAAATTTGTGAGGAGCTCGAGGAAGAGAGGGGAAGAACGGAGGAAGTGAGGGGAAAGGGGAAGAACAGAGTGGCTCGGGTGGACGAAGGGTTTATGTACATCGATCTTTAGTACCGGTTCGTGCCACGAACCGGTACTAAATGTGCTGGACGGGCCCCAGACTGACAACACCCTGCCACCACTCTCTTTAGCACTGGTTCGTGGCACGAACCGATGCTAAAGGTTCGCCATGAACCGGTACTAATGAAAACGGCCGGCTAGCCGTTGGAACCGGCACTAATGGGCACATTAGTGCCGGCTCAAAATCAAACCGGCACTAATGTGTCTCAGATTTGCCCCTTTTTCTACTAGTGGCGGTAAATTCTGTGTAAAAATAGCATGGGGATATACTATCACATACATGATAACTTAGGTACGAAACACCATGGTAACTTTGACCATGGGGAAGAAAATTGTAAATATACACCTGATAAATTAAGTCTAAATAGCATCACAATATACACACCATCGATCTGATAACTTAGGTGAAAACACCATGGTAATTTGAACCCGAGAAAAAAAAAGTTGAAACATGCCCCCGTAACTTATGTGAAACTAACACGGTAATATATTAACTACATACCCAATAACTTAGATGGTAACTTTGACCAAAGCGAGAAAAAGGTTGTTGAAAAACATACCATCGGTAAATAATGTGAAATAGCATGGTAATGTACGAACCACATACCCGATATCTTATGTAGAAACACCGCGGTAACTTTGACCAAGGGGGGAAAATAGTAGTTGAGAAACATAGCCCCGATGACTTATGTGAAAATAGCAAGGTAATGTACAAACCACATATCCGATAACTTACATAGAAAACACTTATGTAATTCTTACCAAGGAGGGAAATAAAGTTGTTGAAAAATATACCCCCGGTAACTTATGTGAAAATAACACGATAATATACAAATAGCATACTCGATAACTTACGTATAAAAACCATGGTAACGTTGACCAAGGAGGGAAGAATGTTGTTGAAAACCTCCTTCCCCCCGCCCCTCGATAACTTATGTGAAAATATCACGGTAATATATGAAGCATACCCGATAACTTACATCCAAACACCACAATATATTTGACCAAAAACTTTTCCTCCTCGGTAACTTATGTGAAAATTGCACAGTAATATATGAACCATATACCTGATAACTTACGTAAAATCTTTGTGATAACTTTGACAAAGTTGGAAGTTTTTTATTCAAAAACATAACCAGAGTAACTTATGCGAAAATAACACGGTAATATAGGAACCGCATACCGGATAATTTACATGCAAAGACCATGGTAACTTTGACCAAAGAGGGGGAAAGTTGTTGAAAACATACCCCGGTAACTTATGTGAAAATAGCACGGTAATATACAAACCACATACTTGATAACTAATGTACAAACACATTGGTAAGTTTAACAAAGTCAGAAAAGGTTGTTGAAGAACATTACCCCCCCCCCCCCATACACACACACTTACTTATATGAAAATAACACAGTAATATATGAACCGCATACTCGATAACTTACGTACAAACAGCACGGTAATTTCGATCAAGAGGGAAAAACGTTGTTGAAAATATAATCTTGCTAACTTATATGAAAATAGCACGATAATATACGCGCCATGTACCCAGTAACTTGTGTACAAACACCATGATAAGTTTGACCTAAGAAGGAAAAAGTTGATGAAAAACATACGCCCGGTAAGTTATGTGAAATATACTGCGATCATACCAATATGGAATCTACTTTCAAAGATCTCGTCGTGATGAATCTTTTGTTGAGAAAACGATTTTTGCGTCGGACTGATGGTTGGAGCTGCAAGACATTTGAAATTTTTGGAATAGGAAGAAGCTAGAATAATATAAACATTTGTGTCCTCTTGTGCAGAAATGCATGTGCATGCGAAGAAGGGTGGAAGAACCATTTTTATGCCCCCGGTAACTTATGTGAAAATACCACAATAACTTGCATATCACAGGTGTGATAACTTATGTAGCCCATATATGGTAACTTTTGACCCCACAAAAAAACTCGTCAAAAAATACCAACATGAGATCTAGTTTAGAAGATCTCGTCGCGACGAATCTTTGATGTGAAAACGATTTTTGCAACAGACCAATGGTTTGAGCTACAAAATATTTTAAATTTTTAGAATAAGGAGAATCTAGGATGACATCAACTTTTTTGTCCTCTAGTGCATGCATATAATTAGTGAAGGGAGTGCACATGGAAGGGGAGAAAATCATGCTAATGCACGTATGCACGTATATAGAGAGAAGCAAGCAGATGGTGTGTGGTAATTTTGCTTATATGGCACACGTGTGCCAAATATCGAGTCCATATATATCGAGCCTTCGCATCGTCTGCCGCAGCAGGCGAGCAACCACTGAAAGCCTCCTCTTTCTTGAAATGGCCCGCAGGCGTGTATATGACATACTTGTCCTCAATCCCTTCACATGTTCCATGATTCGCTTCCCTTCAAACAGCGGCAGACATACGAACTTACGAACATGCACACACATACACCCTATCCCTATGAGCACTTCTGGGAGACGAAGCCGGCACACTATCTTGAGATTAGTGAAGTCATCACAGACGTCTTTGTAGTCAACAGAAACATCTCCTCCCATTAAATGCACATCACCGAAAGTCGAAAATAAATCCAATAATAATCCAAGCACTAGTGTCCAGTCTCGAACTCGAACCCGGTGGGATGGGGACAACACTGCTGTACTAACCATCCAGCCGCATGTTAGTTCTGGAGCAAACATACTAACTAAACGATTGAACAAGTTGGTACACATCTGAATTCTCTAATTGCCACCAGTGAAAATTTGATGCGCTAATTGCTCCATCCACGAGATCGCCTCTCCCACAACGGGGAATCATGAATACCCGCACCAACCGTCACCAAACCACCAGCGGTGGACTCGTCGCCCTTGTCCCCAAACCTCATCAGCTGCATAGGGGGCGTCTACCTCGACACCAGTGACATTGACTACTACATGAGCCTTCGCACCGTCTGCCGCAGCAGGCAAGCAACCATCAACAACCTCCTCGTTCTTGAAATGGCCCGCAGGCGTGTATATGTCATACTTGTCCTCAATCCCTTCACATGTTCCATGGTTCGCTTCCCTTCAAACCTTGCGACTCGGCGCTTTCCCTTCCTACGCACCTGTGGGCTCAACTTATACTCCCGCCATTCCTAAATATACATCCTTTTAGAGATTCCAGTACGGGCTACATATGGAGCAAAATGAGTTAATCTACACTCTGAAATATTTCTATATACATCCGTAGTCCATATTAAAATCTCTAGAAAGACTTAAATTTAGGAACGGAGGCTATATTAAAACCAATGTTGAGGATATCGCTTATCGTTATCGTCTCGGTCAGCTAGGGATTAGAGATTACTCGGAAATTGGCCGATTAATCGATTTTATCAGTCGACTATTAGTCGGATATTTTTTTTGCAAATCTCATGTTCCCAGCACTAAAATACACTATATTCAACACCAAAATAATATTTGACAGAAGTGTTACCTTGATTTCTAGCCTTTGAATCCTCATATAATGACAAACAAAATAGGACAATAGTACATATTCCGAAACAAGGTCCACAAAAACATAAATAAACATAGTTTTTGCAAACATAGTGCTATGAATAGGTCTGATTTATCGATAGATTCCAATAAATCGCTTGTCAGAATGATAAATCGGTCCAAAAGATAAACGACAAAGATAAGACATAATCTTATCGGTCACCCCCTAATTAATGATAAATCAGAAGATTAATCGGTGAATCGGAAGATTTCTTGAACATTGATTAAAACATACATCCAGCGAGTTGTTTGCTTGTGTTCTTTATTCATTGCTAATTTCATTTTCAAGGCGATTTATTAAAATCTTTGAAATATATTTTTATCTTAAGCACGGCATTTTTTTCATTACATGGCAATTTCATTGTTTCTACCATGGCTAATTTGTTTATCATGTGTGTGATTTACATGTTATGATAAACAAAATATAGATCATGACCTATTTATTATAAGATCATGGCAAAATTCCAGCATGCTTTTTAATTGAATATGCAACTTTTCTATGTACATTGAAGTTTAGATGTCTTGGCAAATTTAATTTTGACCGCTATGGCAATTAATTTTTTGGACATTAGCAAATTTTACATTGAAGTTTAGATGTACATCTGGGCATTTGCTTCCCTTTTGTAAGAGCATCTCCAATAGCAGCCCTATTTTTGGGCATGTAAATATGGTGAAGTAAAAAAATTTAGGCCACATTTTTTTTTGCACGAACAAATGTCCGAGCAAGTGTCAATACCAATAGCGGCCCTATAAAATGGCGAAAATGCCTTTTTGGGCATGAAATACGGCAAAACTGCTCCAATAGCTGCCCTAAATAGGGCAGCAGCGGCGGCGAGCATATGGGATCGCCGGTAGGGTCGAGGATTTACGGCCTCAGGCGGGCGTCCGGAAGCAGCCTCACGTTTTTACGTAGTTCGCTAGATATTCTAGTGAGAAAAGTCTGAAATAAACCTTAAATTCATGGATCAAGTCTGTATCAAACCCTGAACTCAACATCCTTGAAATTGACACCCTATACTCTCTAATCCTGGCCTATCCCGGTTGATTTCTAGTAAATACTTGTTCGTCGGACCCGGAAAAGGATGATCCCGGTGAGGATCACACGCTTGTCTCACTGACTAGATAACCCAGTATGTCAAATCCATCTTCTTCCCCACACCTCTCTCCTTTCTTTTCTCCTCTATCCTTTTTCCGTCCAGATCCATCATCGTAATATAGCAGCACATGACGGAAGAAAAAAGAAAAGACGAATGAATTAGGAATCGGAACTAGCCCAACACGTATAGATTTCGTACAGTATAGGTGTGTAATCCGCGTGGTGGGCGCCATGGTTTCATCACCTCGGCCATGCAGGGGCAATCGTTGTACAGAGTGGAGCTGGGGGCAGCGTGAGCACGGGCGACTCTGGCGGCGAGGTGCTCGTGCACGAACTGCACGAGCGCATCGGCCACACGTGTGAGCACTGTCTTTTTAGAGATTTCAAATGGACTACCACATACGGATGTATATAGACATATTTTAGAGCGTAGATTCACTCATTTTGCTCCGTATGTAGTGACTTGTTGAAATCTCTAGAAAGACAACTATTTAGGAACGGAGGGAGTAGGTACCGCGTGCAGCCGTGTCACATGCATCAGGTTGTGCTGCTCCCGACAAAGCGCTGACACGTTGTTGCATATAACCGAAAGCTCCAGGACTGCAGGAAGGGCGGCATGCCGGCGGCGACGGCGAAGGGGCACGGCGGGGCGGATCCGATCTAGCGTCATCCATTCTCGTGCCCCGGGTATGGTAGAGGATTTGGAGGGCGACGAGCAGGCGTCACGGTGATCGTCCCCACCGGTGACCGTCTCCGATCTATTCCTGCCAACGATAGTGGCGACGAAGGGTCTCTCTCGGGACCTCGAAGGGATGGATGCGACTTTGAGGTGGGGAAGGATGTGGCGGCGGGGTGGATCTGAGAGGAGAGGGATTGGGTTAAGAGTGTGGATAGGGGAAGATGAATATGACACGTTGGGCCCGTGTATTCAACGAGAGTGGTGATCGGGATTGTTCTTTTTCCGGCGCGTCAAATGAGCATTTAGCAAAAATCAATCGGGATTGGCCGGGATTAGATAGTATAGGGTGCCAGTTTCAAGGATTTTGAATTCAGGGTTTGATTCAGATTTGATGTACAAATTCTGGTTCTAAAAAGAAGAACTTGATAGCGTACAAGGCAATGAAATGCACGGCCCTTAAAAAAAGGACGTCGATAACTCCCGACTGTTCGGTCTGGGAGCACCCGACACCGAACGTTTTGTTCGAGACGGGAGGGGGCATGGATCGAACAACTAGTTCGGGAGGAGAACCCACATCACGAACGCCCCAACCCACTGGGCTCTTCAAGCCTTTTCCCGTGAAAAGCAAAACAAAAAATAAAGCCCATATTAATTTATGACTAGTAAAAGGCTCAATTTTTCTGTGCACAACAAAATTCCCATGGACTTTTGCCATTCTATGAAAAAATTTACCATGTTCAAGTTTAAGTTTTAACAAATGGCTCAAAAAAGGAAGAAGTCATGGCAATCTGCATCTCAACAGTACAAAAAGTTGCCATAACTATGAAGTTTATAAAGAAACAAAAAGTTGCCATGAAGTGATATGGTGAAACAAGTTCTCTGCAGACACATAGAAAATTTTCAGGAAAAGAATGAAGAAAACATCTTAAGTTGTAATGATATCATACATGTAATCCCCATGGCAAAACAAATTTTAAAGGATCAAAACTTTTTGCCATGGCAAAAAGAAATTTGAAAGAACAAACTTGCCGTGTTCTGAATCTAATTTTTAATGGCCATGGCAAACATTCTTCAGATGGACATGGTAAAAAGACACAACTAACCATGGCAAAAAATGCATTTAGTTGCCATGGAAAAAAAACTTCTATCAACAACACTGATTTTAGTTGCCATGGCAAGTTTGCCATGTTTTTGAACATCTTAGGTTTCCATGTTTTTGAATATCTTTAGTGGCCATAGCAAGTTTGCCATGTTTTTTGAACATCTTAGTTAAAGAAAGTTTGCGTGTTTGCCATGTTTTTGTACAAACTTAATTTAAAAAGAATTTTGCCATGTTTTTGCACATCTTAAGTTTGCCATGGCAAGTTTGCGAATGTTTTAACATCTACAACGTTGCCATTTTTCTGAACATCTTTAGTTGCCATGGCAAGTTTGCATATCTGTGAACATGTTAATTAAAAGAAGTTTGCCATGTTTTTGGACAAACTTAATTAAAAGAAGTTACCATGTTTTTGCACATATTAAAATTTTCCATGGCAAGTTTGTCATGTTTTTAAACATTTTAAAATGAAATGGCAAATTTGCCATATTTTTGAACATTTTAAGTTGCCATGGCAAAGATTGCCATGTTCTGAACATCTAGAACTTTGCCATAGCAAGTTTGCATTTTTTGAACATGTTAACTACAGAATTTTGCCATCGCATAAAATGGAGTTAAATTTGCCATGGCAAAAATGGTTCAATTTTTGCCGTGGTAAAAATGTAGTACTTTTGCCATGAAAATAAAAAAAAAATACCATGGCTACACAAGTATATTTAAGATGCTACATAGTAAAATTTGTCATGTTCTATAAATTTAAATTTGCCATAATATTTAAATTAATATGCCATGCTCCTTACAATAAATTTGCCATTGCAACTTAAAATAAATTTTCCAATGGCAACTTAAACTAAAATTTGCCATGTGAAAATTAAAGTATTTTGGCCATGGCAAAAAATGGAGTTAAATTTGCCGTGGCAAAAATGGAGTGAAAAATTGCCATGGCAAAAAATGCATTAATTTTTTGTCATGGCAAAAAAGGTGTACTTTTGTCAGGGAAAATAAATTAAAAAATGACATGGCTATGCAAGTATATTTACCGTGCTACATAGTTAAAATTTGCCATGTTCTGGAAATGTAAATTTGCCATCATATCTAAAACAAAATTTCCATGCTCTTTACGATAAATTCGCCATGGCAACTTAAACTAAAAAATTCTATGGAAACTTAAAATAGAATTTGCCGTGTGAATAAAGGTATTTTTGCCATGGCAAAAAATGGAGTAAAACTTGCCAAACAAGGGCATGACAGAAGCTGTGGATGTACTTAACACTCAGAAAAATTTCCATCATGATTTACTAAATATTCTTTTGCCATGTTTAAATAATAAAATTTACCATGCATCATAAACTTGATTTTCCATTGTCATTTACTAAAAATTGCCATCGTCCTGGCTGAAGAAAATGTTGCCAAGCAAAATACATGAAACTAAAAAATGCCATGATCTGCAAACTAAAATTGCCATGATCAATATCTAAACTTAACAAGATCAAATGAAAAAAAAAGTTGCCGTGGTTAATTAATGAGAAATTGAAACTTGCCATGATGTTTGAAAAGAATTTACCATGGTCAATTACTAAATTTACCATGGTCGAAAGGAAATAGAGTTGCGATGGTTAAATTAAGAAATTTGGCATGATTCCTGAACTAAATTTCCCATTGTTATTTGCCGAAAAAATTGCCTTCATCTTGGCAATAGAAGTAAATTCGCCATGTCAAATAAAAAGTTTAAATTGCCATGGAAATAAAAAATGTTTGCCCATAGTATGCTCGACAATGATTGTAGACTTTGTTTCTTCTTCAATTGCATGGCCATATGTACTAAACCAATCAACCAAAAATGCATACATGGACTCCGATGGATCACTCCCACAGTAAAATGAACATGACATTACTGAACTAAAACAGAAATTGTCTCAGACGATCAATTAGATTTGATTGAATCAACATGAAAGCAACATGGGACCAGGTGGATTAGCAGCAATTATGTATGTCTAATATGCTTGGCAGTTGGCACTCTGTTCTACTACTTGTACTGAATGTCAGTGCAAAAACACAATTAAAACAAAAGCATTTCAAATACTGAAACAACATTGGTGGAATGGGTTGATTAATCAGACTTGCAGCTTCAACAAATATTTTAGCGATGAGATGGACGAAATGCATCTCGTACCTCCAGCAAGCCCCAAATGGAGGGGTCGATGGCTGACGACGCCGTTGATACACTCGGAGCAGAAGCGGGAGCGACTGCCACTGCCACTCGACGTCCTCCATAGCCATCAGCTCTTCTCAGCGACCGTGTGCGACGACGGGAGCACCCAGCCCTCGGCCCCATCACTAGCCGCTCCGCTTCCCCTCAAGTGCCACGGCCGCCTCCATATCTACCAGCTCCGTGGCCGCCCAATGCAGCCCTCTCCATCATCATCGCCGCACTCGCGCGACCCGGCAAAGCAATGCCGCGAACGGGCCCCCGCTGACAACGCCGCGGCGCCAGGATGTGGGTGGCGGGCGCGACCATGAGCGCCACGCTGCTCGCACTCCCGGACGCGGCTTGCTCGCGCGTGGTGCCGGGCGCCGTCCTGGCCGTGCAGGAGGAGCTCCCAAGTCGTCGGAATAGCTTCTGCCGGCCACCGCCTCCCTCCCGCGGGCCGCATCCTCGTCGCCGCCTCCTCCCGCAGGGCCGCAGCGTGGTGCCCGGTGGGCGTCGCCCTATCGCATGGACGCAGCCGTCCTGCATCCTCGCCGCTGCACTCGTGCGCCACCCGCTGCCCCTCGAATCGGCAGAAGGACTCGCCGTTGTAATCGCCGGAATGATAATGTGAGACCGAGTAGGTGAGGTAGTGCTCGGGGGAAAAGGATAAGGTACCTGGGGCGAGAAAAAAATCGATCGTGTGAAATCGCCTCCAACCCGAACGAGCGCCTGGGATGACGTGGCAATAGGAGACCATCAAGATTCGTGCGGGGGCTACGAGCACCTTCGGCTCCAGGTGCATAAAATCCGAATGTTTGGCAGTTATTGATTCCGAAAAAAATTGCCGCACGGGGCCTTTTTTTTCTTTTTGTTTGGATGTAGGCCTAATCCTAATTTGATACGGGAGTTTGGATACCAATTGACTTAGCGTATCCGAGCTGATTTGGAGCGTTAACAGCTCTACTTGCCAAATCGGTTGGAGACAAAACCGGTAACAAGGTTTCAGATTCCCCACGGCCGCCGCCGTCTCACCTGAGTTGCATATATACACCGGCGTAGCAGCGGGCGCGAGATTGACCACCGCTCAAGGCAGCAGCCCCGGTCTAACCACCACCAGCGCACGCGCGCGCCCACCATGGCCAAGCCCAGGCTTGCGGCGGACTGGTCGGCGCTCCCCTCCGACCTCGTCACCCGCATCGCCGACGTCTTCCTCGCCACCAGCGACATCGACTACTACATAAGCATCCGTGCGGTGTGCCGCAACTGGCGCGCCGCCACCGACGACCTGCGCGGGAGTGATCGGCGTTTCCGGCCCCGCGGATGGATCTTCCTAGGCGGGAACCGCGGATCATCTGGCCACCACCTCTTCCTGAACGTCGACACCGGCCGCTTCCTGTGGAAGGACCTTCCCAAGCTTTACAACTACATTCCCACGACGGACGGCCTCCTCGTCGTGCCGCTGGTGTCGTCCAGGTCAGGCTCCAATATATGCCTCTTCAACCCCTTCACCGGCCATCGCGTTCTCTACCCCTTGATAGGCATGTGCAGCTTCGACAGAGGCGTGACGGTGGCCGGCTCGTCGCCGCTGCTGCTCTACCTCTGGGGCCGCCAAAGCGCCGCATGCCTAGACCCGACCTGCGGTTTTGAGTGGGTGACGCTCTTTTCGGCCGATCCCGCCTTCGAGTCCTTCGCCTCCATGGTGGTATACCAGGGCCGACCATACGCGGCCGACCAGAGGGGAGCGATCGCGGTCGCGGACGACCACTCTGGCCGGGATCCCAGGCTCACAACCGTGGTCGTGGCGAACTGGGTACAGAGCAGACCCACGTTCCTCGTCGTCTGCGCCGGGGAGCTTCTGCTAGTTCGTCCCCCTATGATCGAGGGTCGCGGCGAAATACTAGAGGTGTGCTGGGTTGACGTCGAGGGTAAAGAACTTTGGACCCTCAAAGGCATCAGAAACTAGGCGATCTTCCTCGGCGATCGATGCATTTCTGTCGAAGCCGACAAGTTCCCTGGCGTTGAAGGCAATTGCATCTACTACATTGGTGGTGGCCAACGGCCGCAGGAGCGAGGGATTTGCATGCACCGCCTCGAGGACGGCAGAGACGAGAAACTCTTTGACGATGAAGTTGATCAGCTCGAGGTTCAAGCCCGCCCCTGGACACTTTCACAACTTCTCATGAACTACGCCCACTATCAGGTGCGGTAACACGGCGTGGATGTGGCTTGGTACCAGCGATAGGTTTTTTTTTTCTCTAATATATTCCCTCCGACCGGAAATAAGTGTCGTGGTTTTAGTTCAAATTTATTTTGGAACAGAGGGAGTACACATCCATTGTATCCATCCAACTATCCATCCAGGAGGAACAAGCAGCATGCAATCGCCTTGATTTATTTTTAAAGCACGAGGAGTATCAATGCTTAGCCCTACTCTATCTGTTTTGTTTTACGAAATCAAAAAGTGCCGAACGTGTTGTGTTTCTGCTCCTTGTCCCGAACGCCTCTTCGGCCATTGATTACAAGTGCGCATCTTAAGCAAGCCCGGTTGGATTTTTTTTTTGTTCGGGGAAAGGACCCATCGCCGCGAACGTCTCCCCCATCGGGCAAATTCAATGCAGGTGGCCATGGGCCATGGTAAATTCACTTTTTGCCATGATCGTCATAGCATTTTTGTACTAAAATTGCCATGGCACCATTTGTTCAATGCGGTTTTTGTTCAATTGGCATTGTCTTATATCACATACTCGGTTGTGATGCAAGTTTTTGCCATGGAAACTTTTTTTTTTGCAATAGGGGGAAGCAACCCATGGCAAATACTCAAGTTAGCTCATAGCATTACTACCTTTTCCCATGTCAATTTGTTCACATATTGTTGCCATGGCAATTAACTTTTTTCCGTGGTAAATCCCCAAGTAAGATGATGGCAAATTCTTTAGGGGGGAATTTAGAAAGTTTGGCAATAGTTACATGGCAAATTTACGGAATTCTGATGTATAACACGTGGAATTTAAAAAAAATTGGTGGAATGATCACATGACAATTTCAATGAAAATCATGTTGTGTAGTTTTTTTTCATGGAAAATTTGCCGTTCTTTTTCAGGGAATAAACATATTTACTTTTTTTTGTCATTGTCTAAAAAGTTTCCATGTCTCAACATTTTTCATCTATCAAAATTTGCCACGGCAAATTCCTTTAATTAAGATGTTCAAAACATGGCATACTTGCCATCACAACTTAAGATGTTAATAAGCATGACAAAGTTAAAGCAGTTCAAAAACATGGCAAACTTGCCATGGCAAACTTCTTTAATAACATGTTCAAAAATATGGAAACCTACCATGGCAAAGTTTTAGATGTTCAAACATGGCAAACTTGGCACAACAACTTGTGATGTACAAAAACATGGCAAAGTTTTAGATGTTTAAAAACATAGAAAACCGCCATGGCAATTTAAGATGCTCAAAACCATTTGCAAACTTGCCACAGGCAAACTTAAGATGTGCAAAAACATGACAAACTTTTTAAATCAAGTTCATACAAAAAGATGGCAAACACCACTAACAGAATATCTGCTTACGCCGCCTCATCTATGCCGATGGTGATAGGCCTATCCCGATGGCCCAGGCCAGGCCGCAGGCGTAGAAACACCGTCGGCATACGTCTATCTATGCTGATGGGGCCGTCGGCATAGATGAGGTTGTCGGGACCGTTGGAGGTACGCCTACGGGGCCCGTCGGCATATGCCAGGCCGTCGGCATAGCCCGGGAGGTAACGGCGGCCGTTTGACGGCATTGAAACTACGCCAACGGGAGGTAACGGCGGCCGTCGGCATAACTAGCCCGTCGGCATAGATTTGCTGACATCACCGATTTGCGTCTTCGACACGTCATCGATCCGAGGGAGGTGGCCCACTGTGCGTCGGAGATATGCCCACGGTGAGGCCGTCGGCATAGACCTAGCGTGCCACGTCATCGATCCGCATGCGGTGCCACGCCATCGATCCATGGGATTGCACCTCCGTGTGCGCCCCTATGCCAACGGCCCCCGGGCTACGCCGACAGATATGTCCCCTACGGCCCTATGCCGACGGGGGCCGTCGGCATAGGCCTGTCCCGACGGGAATCAGGGCTATGCCGACGGCCTGGGCCGTCGGCGTAGGGGTTTATTCCGGTAGTGCACGGCAAACTTCTTGAACTAAGATGTTCAGAAACATGGGAAACTTGCCATGGCAACTAAAGACGATTAAAAACATCGCAACTAAAAATGTTCAACAACATGGTAAACTTGTCATGCCAACTAAAAATGTTCAAAAACATGGCAAACCTAATATGTTCACAAACATGACAAACTTGCCATGGTAACTAAAATTAGTATTTGTTCATAGATGTGTTTTTTTCATGGGAACTAAATGCATTTTCTTTGCCATGCTTCGTTGTGTCTTCCTGCCATCACTAGTAGAAAAACACCTATTAGTCCCTGTTCGTAAGGGTCCCCTTTAGTCCCGGTTCTAACACGAACCGGGACAGATGGACCTCCACGTGGCCGGTGCGCCGAACCCAGGCAGGGGGGCCTTTGGTCCCGGTTGGTGGCACCAACCGGGACCAAAAGGCATCCACGCGTCAGCATTCCAGTGGCTGGGTTTTTTGTTTTTTTAAAGGGGGGGGGTTGGGGTTTTGGGGGTTAATTTAGGTGTTTCATATATTGTGTTAGCTAGCTAATTAATAGAGAGAAGTGTCCTCTCTTATGTCCGTGCTTGGTCGACGCTACGTACTATATACATATAGCCGTCGACACGCTAGCTAGTAAGAAAATAAAGGGAACCATTGAGTACAGAAGTTCGTCATACATACCGAGAGAAATGATCGATCGACCTCTCCTCCGAGAGATTGGTCGAACAACAAGTTTTCGTATCATGTACGTCCGACGCTACAGGCTACATACATGTACAATATATAAGATCTCTCAATTACAGTCCCCTAGCATTTGAAATCAACTTCCACATGGTATTCTCCGGCTTTATTGATGACGTGGTCAAGAAAGAATCCCGCCAATTCCTCTTGAATTGCTTTCATGTGATCTGGTTCTAGGAGTTCATTCCGCATCTGCCACGTCTAATTTGAAGAAGAGGGTTAATTAATACATATATATGAATGAAACTCAATAGAAATGATGGTGTAATAAAATGAAATTGTGAATATTATTGCTTACGCACTTCATATTGTCTTTGAGAGTAGCCCCGCTTGTTTTTCAAAGTCGCGGTGTGGATGAACTCGCACACGTAGTATCCACAGAAATCATTCCCTTGTTCCTGCCACAAGCACTTTACGAGAAATAGAGGTCAATCAAATTGATAATGAAGCATTATAAATGGCATTGATGAAAATATAGCTATAGAATCAACGGGAGATGCACGCAACTAGCTAGCCAGTAGTACTTATTTTCGGGTATGTATATCGTAGCTCCTTCGGCAGTCCCGGAGCTTTTGCGGTGAACTGTTTCCAAACCCTGCAAGACAAAGAAAATAATTATTATTACTTGAGATATCAGGAAATGAACAAAAAGTTGCTGATATGGTGCGATAATGATCGATTGAACTTACTTGCTGAGCATTTCAGTCATGTCCGCATAGGTTTTGGGATCTTTCTGTCTCGAGTCTAAGACGGTTACTAGTCCATGCTCAAGCTTAATCTCCGGAAGAATATAGTGGTACATGCGCACGCATGCATAACTCATCAATTACATTACTATAACCTCGCTCGAGTAATAAGGGAAACCGAATATGCAAACGACAGTAACACTCACTTGCCGTTGTAAGGAAAGAATATGGTATCTTTGTTTTGATTTTTGATCAACGATTGTAGCAAGTTGTCCTCGGCCTCTTTGACGTGCTTTTCAACCAGAAATACATCTATGATATTTGTGTTAATGAACCCAATATCATAAATTTCATTTTTTTGCACTCGACGGTCTTTAATCTGCATAATGTATTGAGGATAATTAATTATAAATACATGCAATGAGAGAGCCGAGCTATATATAGAGACTTAATGATAGAAATAGTACTTACAGGCAGTAGCAAAAGAACGTTAATTTATCGAGGGCCTTTTGATTGAAGAACTCGAAGAACTCCTCAAATGGAACAGGCAACAGATCATTTCCAACGAGGTCGTGCTCCTCTTTAATTCTCAGATACAAAGTATTCGTCCCCCCAGACTCTCTGCAGGTTTTTATGTACCAAGTATGGAATCTTCGCATCATCGTTGTTAGAGATTTTTCATCTTTGATGAGAGGCTGCCCGTACTCGTATTTGTGTTCTTCCACCTCCATGAATTCAGGAAGTGCATCGTCAGGCAGGTAATCTTGTAGATTGCCATAACTGGCCACCATCCCCGGAACATTAGCGATGATGTTGCTGCTGGACACATTGAGCGGGGGGAACGATTGGTTTGCTTGTTCGCCGAGCTGGTCAATTTTTTTCGCAGCTTCTCGTTCTTTTGCTCTTTGATGTCTGACAGTACTTCCCGACCGCTCCGCTTGGAGATATGTCTGTTCAGTAATGCGCTCATAGTTGGTTCTCGGTGGAGACTTTGTCGGTTTCCTCAGGGCATCAAGAGTGCGCTTTGCTTTCACCGGATCTACCTTCTCCTCCGGAGGTGGATGTCTCTTTGCTTTCACCACTTAAAAGAACTCCTTCACGTGAGTCTGCACAGTCGTATTGTTTTCCTCCTCGGTCCTCTCGTACGGTAACTTCTGTAGAGGCTTTAGAGGTGGACCGTATATGTATTACCTCTCTCCTCTTCTTGTGCTGCAAGACGCCGGAGCAGACGGAGCGGCTGCGGCGTCTGTCTTCTTTCGTTCTTGCTTACGAGGCGGAGGAGAAGGACTACGACGCGCCGGAGCAGCCGGGACGGCGGCTGGTCTCTTCCGCCCTTGCTGGCGAGGCGGAGAAGGAGGAGGCTGCTGGCTGCTCGGGAGCGCTGGTGCAGGCGGAGAAGGAGGCGGAGTGCTGCCACGCGCCGGAGAAGGAGGCGGAGTGCCGCCACGCGTGTCCTGATCGTCACTCGCCGGAGGAGGAGGCGGCGAAGGAGGCGGAGTGCCCTGACTCGCCGGAGGAGGAGGAGGCGGAGGCGTCCAGTTCGGAAGGTTGATGAGCTCTTCCGCCATAGGCATGGGTCTTCAGAGCAGACCCCAGCCTAGTCTCCCCTTCACCGGTAGGGTGCTCAAGCACGAGGTCCTCAAATCCCTCCGTTATTTCATCCACCATCACCTTAGCATATCCTTCTGGAATCGGCTGGCAGTGATAAGTTGTGCCAGGTCCACTAGGATAAACTTGGCCAACAGCCGCCTTGACCTTCAAATTCATCCATCGCGCCATAATGTGGCAATTTTGAGACTCCGTGATATCATCCATAGGATAGCTGGCAGGAGCCGTCAAGACATGCTCCGGCTGAAGCAGCTCAGTGGAAGCCACGCTGCTTCTCCGCTGAGATGGCGGGGTAGCTTCAGGGGAATCTTCGGCAGGTCGTTTTCTGCGATCTGCTGCTTCTCGTTCCTCTTCTCGTTCCTCTAGCCCCATTACCCTTTCGTGCAGCGCCTGCAATTTGGTCCTGCTCCAGTTTCTTCCCCCTCTCGTGGGTTTTGTAACCCCCTGCGTCCGAAAAACCAACCATCCACGGAATGAAGCCTGGCGTGCCTCGTGTTCGTCCAGGGTGCTCAGTATTCCCAAGGGCCATTGTGAGCTCGTACTTCACCCTGTTTGGAAGGAACGTCCCTCGCTGCGCTACATCGATATAGTGTCGAAGGTTCTTGACTGGTATTTGTAGTTGCTCGTCCGTCCATTGGCACTTCCCTGTTACAGGGTCCAAAGTTCCGCCAGCCCCGAAGAACCAAGTCCAGCAACGGTCTGGCCAGTACATTGTCTCTGGTTCGATCCCTTTTTCAAGCAGATCATGCTCAGCCTTGGACCACTTAGGCCGGGCTTTGAGGTAGCCACCTGACCCCGTGCGATGGTGAAGCTTCTTCACAGCATTTTGCTTGTTTGTCACCGACATCTTCTTACTCTTTTCCGATGTCTTGTAGGCCACAAATGCGGGCCAGTAATCTTTGATCTTCTCATATTTGCCGATGAATTCTGGTGTCTTTTCTTTCTCGACAAACTGGTTCAGCTCTTTCCTCCACCTCCTCATTAGGGTTGCCATCTTCTTAAGAGCACAAGAATTGATTAATTGCTCTTTAACTGGCTTCTCCAGATCCTCCTCTGGCAGTAGGGTGAAATTTTCCTTCAGCTGAGTCCAAAGATCTTCTTTCTGCATATCATTGACATAAGACACCTCAGGGTCTTCCTCCTTAGGCTTATACCATTGATGGATGCTTGAAAGATCGTGGATGTCGCCTAGAGGGGGGGTGAATAGGCGCTTTAAAATAACTACGGTTGAGGCTTGAACAAATGCGGAATAAACCTAGCGGTTAATTTGTCAAGCACAAAACCTACAACAACTAGGCTCACCTATGTGCACCAATAACTTATGCTAAGCAAGAAAAACTACTTAGGTGATAGCAAGATATATGACAAGAAACAATATGGCTATCACAAAGTAAAGTGCATAAGTAAAGGGCTTCGGGTAAGAGATAACCGAGGCACGCGGAGACGACGATGTATCCCGAAGTTCACACCCTTGCGGATGCTAATTTCCGTTTGGAGCGGTGGGAGGCACAATGCTCCCCAAGAAGCCACTAGGGCCACCGTAATCTCCTCACGCCCTCGCATAATGCAAGATGCCGTGATTCCACTAAGGGACCCTTGAGGGCGGTCATCGAACCCATACAAATGGTGACCCTTGGGGGCGGTCACCGAACCCGTACACTTTGGCAACCCTTGGGGGCGGTCACCGATACCCGTCAAATTGCTCGGGGCGATCTCCACAACCTAATTGGAGACCCCGACGCTTGCCCGGAGCTTTACACCACAATGATTGAGCTCCGAACACCACCAACCGTCTAGGGCACCCAAGCACCCAAGAGGAACAAGCTCAAGGGTACGAAGCACCCAAGAGTAATAAGCTTCTCAACTTGAAACTTCCACGTATCACCGTGGGGAACTCAAACCGATGCACAAATGCAATGGCAAGGGAACACGGAGTGCCCAAGTCCTTCTCTCTAAAATCCCACCAAAGCAACTAATGCTAGGGAGGAAAGTGAGAGGAAGAACAAGAAGGAGAACACAAAGAACTCTAAGATCTAGATCCAAGGGGTTCCCCTCACATAGAGGAGAAAGTGATTGGTGGAAGTGTGGATCTAGATCTCCTCTCTCTTTTCCCTCAAAAACTAGCAAGAATCCATGGAGGGATTGAGAGTAAGCAAGCTCAAAGAAGGTCAACAATGGGGGCAAAAACGAGCTCAAGAGATAGGGAACCATTGGGGAAGAAGACCCCCTTAAATAGGTCCCCATGAATCTGCCCGTTATGTGCAGAAAACTGTAGGACCGGTACAACCGGTGCACGAACCATTACAACCGGCCAAAGCAGAGGAAAAACCAACCTGGGAAAAGCTCTAAGCGGTACACAGCCTGGGGAACCGGTAGTACCGGTTAAACCGGTAAAACCGGTCAACAACCGCCCAAGAACCGCTCCAAAACAGAAACTAGTCTGGTGGTAGAGCGGTACATGGCCGGTACAACCTCCGGACCAATTCTGGAGCGGTACAACTGCTCCAAACACCGGTTGTACCGGTCAACTAGTACAACCTCTCTACGGGGCGGTACAACCTCTCTACGGGGCGGTACAACCTCTCTATGTAAAACAGGCAATATCAAAACAGCCACAACTTTCGCATACGAGCTCCGAATTCAATGAAACCAAGTTTGTTGGAAAGCTAGCAACAAGGGCTAAGACAATCTTGATAGAAATAACAATAAGAAGAAAATAAGAAAAGGCCCATAAGGAAATGGTGAGAACTCTTCCTCGGATAAGACCGGTAAAAACCCCAACACCGAAAACGCAATAGGAGAAGCATGTGAACTCCGTTTTCGATGAACTCGCGAGCTCGTCATCAAGATGACCATAAGCTCTAAGACTCACAAAGAGAACCAAACAAGAACCAAGAAACATGATGCAAGTATGCAATGGTTTGAGATCTCTACTAACGATACGATCAAGCTACCAACTTGAGAGCCCCCCTTGATAGTACGGCAAACGATCCTATAACTCGGTCTCCCAACTACCACCACGAGACCGGTAAAAGAGAAAACCTATCAAGGGCAAACCTTTGCCTTGCACATGGTCCACTTGAGCTAGATGATGACGATCTTGACTCCCTCAAGTTGGACCACCTTTCTTGATTGCGTTGGCTCGATGAAGACTAGATGATTGCTCACCCATAGTCCACTATGGGTGAGCCTCTCTTCATCACATCATCACAAGACCATTGACACCACAAAGGATGGCAAGATTCAAGCACTTGATCTCTTTATGATGCTCCACTTGAACTTGCACACGACAATCATGATGACGATCACCACTTGATGTCATCCTTTCCATGGGTTGTATGATATCGTCCTCTTGACGCAAGCCCATGGACACGTACCTAACCCCACATAGAACTCTCACATAGACCATGGGTTAGTACACAAAGTGCAATGGACAATGCTTACCATACCATGGGATCACTTGATCCCTCTCGGTACATCTTCTACGCTTTGTGAGTTGATCAACTTGATTCACTCTTGACTTAGTCTTGATCAATCTTGAATCTTTCCAACTCTCTTCATTTGGATGATATCTTGAAGGTAAACATGAATGATAACACAATCTTCTTCTTCAAGACATGCTTGTAATAAGCTCAACTCTCACATGACCAATCTTTGGATAATTCCTTGAAAAGAACTTTGTCCATCTCATAAACTCCTTGAAACCAACACATGGACTTCAAGATAATCCTATGGACAAATCCTTCAAATATAACTCAAGGCAACCGTTAGTCCATAGAGATTGTCATCAATTACCAAAACCATACATGGGGGCACCGCATGTTCTTTCAATGCTGATCGGGATCTTGTCCCTAACAAGAAACCCGCACTGAGCAGAAAATGCCTTCCTTGTCCGGATGGGTTCAATCGGTTCGCCGTCGGGCGCGATTTCTATGATCTCAAACTTTTCATCCGAGTTCAAATTTTTCTTCGGGCCTCGTCTCGTTACCGAAGTTGTGCTCGATCCGGAGGGCTAGAAATTATAAGGAAGAAAGACGAGAGTAATTAATATGTGTACATATACCAAATCAATGGATGCATCAATTAACTAGTCAGCACGGGCTTAACTAATATATATATACCTGGCCGGACTCGATTCGGTCACCGGAGCAGTCAGCACGGTCTCCTTCTTGTACCTCCATTGTGTCACCGGAGCCATCATGAACATAGTCCTCTTCTTGTACCGGCATTAATGGGCCGAAGCCATCATGAACATAGCCCTCTTCTTCACCCAGTCCTTCCTGACCATCGGTGTCGTTGAGAAATGACGCAACTACATCACTTCCTTGTGCGATTATGTCCCCCAACATCGCTTCTGTTTCTTCGTCTCGGGAGTGCTCCATAGTTTCTGCAAATATTTACAACATGCCAATTATTATTCAAACATGGTACAGATGGATATATCTATATTAGTGGCAAACGTAGAACTAGCTAGCTAATCACAATAAGGAATCATGTTAGTGGCCTCGACGCTGCTTCTCTAGGGTTTGGGGTCGCCTCGACACAACGCTTCAAGGGTTTGGGGTGGCCTCGACGACAACGCTCTTTTAACTTGGTATATTTGGGTGGCCTCGAGAGAGTTAATTTGTCGGGTAGGGGCGCGGCGGGAGGGGGTAGGAGACCAACATCGTTTTCTCTCTAGGGTTTGGGTGTCCTCGAGAGTTTTGGTCGAGCGAGAGGGCCGAGGGGGGTGCTTCCGTTCTATAAGTTATCACGGTCGAGAGGGGGTATATATATCGACCGCCCCTCATGTCGAAGTTATCTCGAGGGGGTTATATCGACAACGACGCGACATACATATACATGGGAAAATAATGTTATCGGGGAGGGGGTATCGGTACCCCCCCCCCTCGTGTTGAAGTTTCTTCTTTCTCCTCTATTCCTTTCTTCTTCTTCTACTCTTCTTTTTCTTCTTCTCCCTCGAGAAAGGAAAATAAGGAAAAGGAAGAAAAGAGGAAGAAGGAAGAAGGAAGAAGAAGGGAAAAAAAGAGGAGAAGAAGAAAAATAGAAAATTTCTATTTTTTTCTTCTTCTCCTGTATTCCTTTCTTCTTCTCCTCTTCTTATTTATTTCTCCTCTTCTTCCTCTCCTCTTCTTCTCCTTTCTTCCTCTTCTTATTTTCCTTTTTCCTCTCATTCTTTTAGTATTGCTTGTTTAAAAAAAAATTCAAATAGAAAATTTCGAAAAAAACAAAGGTTTTGCCTAATGCATTGTTCATATGAATATACAAACATTTGCATATTCTACAATAATTAATATCACCAAAAAAAAGAGGAGAAGAAGAAAGGAATAGATCAGGAGAAGATCAAAGGAAAAAAGAAGAAGAAAAAAGAGGAGAAGAAGAAAGGGATAGAGGAGAACAAGAAAAAATAGAAAATTTTCTATTTTTTCTTCTTCTCCTCTATTCCTTTCTTCTTCTCCTCTTCATTTTCTTCTTTTTTCTTCTTCTTATTTATTTCTCCTCTTCTTCCTCCCCTCTTCTTCTCCTTTTCTTCCTCTTCTTATTTTTCTTTTTCCTCTCATTCTTTTTCTTCTTCCTTTCCTAGCTAGATATATAACAATTTTCTAAAAATTAAACTAACCTAATATGTACTAAATCAGAGAACATATATAGATAAAACTTCTCTAAAAATCTAACTTTTGCATATATGTATACTTTAAAACATCATTACAATTGAAAAAATACATACATACATAAAAAACATGTAAAAAATACATACATATATGAACAAACATGTAAAAAATAGCACGGCGGCAGCGGGGCCGCAGAGGCGCGGTGCTCACAGAGGGAGGAGCGCGTGGCGGGCAACGGCGGGGCGAGCAGTGGCGCGGCGACGGTGTCGGGGCAGGAGCGGTGCGCGGCCGGGCAGGGGCGGCGCGCGTTGGGGCAGGGGCGGCGCGCGTTGGGGCAGGGACGGCGCGCGGCGATGGCGACGGGCGAGGGCGCGGGCGACGGCGAGGGCGCAGGCGGCAACGACGACGGGCGCGGGCGACGGCGACGGCGACGGCGGGGGCGTCGGGCGGCGTCGGGGCAGCCTGGCGGCGACTATATGCTCGGCGTCGTCGGGGGGCAACTGTGGTGATGAACTCTGCAAAACTACGAAGTGCTACTTAAATACCAAGAGCATTGGTCCCGGTTCGTGGCACCAACCGGGACCAATGCCCACTTTAGTCCCGGTTGGTGGCACCAACCGGGACCAAAGGCCTCTTTTTCGGCAGCCCAAAGGGACTTCGAACTACCTTCGGTACATGAAAACACAAAAACTCATAATACCGATCGTCACAGAACTTTAAGCGCGCGGACCCTACGGGTTCGAAAACTATGTAGACATGACCGAGACACGTCTCCGGTCAATAACCAATAGCGTAACCTGGATGCTCATATTGGTTCCTACATATTCTATGAAGATCTTTATCGGTCAAACTGCATAACAACATACATTGTTCCCTTTGTCATCGGTATGTTACTTGCCCGAGATTCGATCGTCAGTATCTTAATACCTAGCTCAATCTCGTTACCGTCAAGTCTCTTTACTCATTCTGTAATGCATCATCCTGCAACTAACTCATTAGTAACATTGCTTGCAACGCTTATTGTGATGTGCATTACCGAGAGGGCCCAGAGATACCTCTCCGATAATCGGAGTGACAAATCCTAATCTCGATCTATGCCAACTCAACAAACACCATCGGAGACACCTGTGGAGCACCTTTATAATCACCCACTTACATTGTGACGTTTGGTAGCACACAAAGTGTTCCTCCGGTATTCGGGAGTTGCATAATCTCATAGTCACAGGAACATGTATAAGTCATGGAGAAAGCAATAACAGTAAACTAAACGATCAAGTGCTAAGCTAACAGAATGGGTCTGATACGTCTCCAACGTATCTACTTTTCCAAACACTTTTGCCATTGTTTTGGACTCTAACTTGCATGATTTGAATGAAACTAACCCGGACTGACGCTGTTTTCAGCAGAACTGTCATGGTGTTGTTTATTGTGTAGAAAACAAAAGTTCTCGGAATGACCTGCAAATCCACGCAGATAACTTTTGAAAAATATAAAAAATATTGGCGAAAGAATCAAGGCCATGATACGTCTCCAACGTATCTATAATTTTTGATTGCTCCATGCTACTTTATCTACTGTTTTAGGCAATATTGGGCTTTATTATCCACTTTTATATTATTTTTGGGACTAACCTATTAACCGGAGGCCCAACCCAGATTTGTTGTTTTATGCCTATTTTAGTGTTTCGAGGAAAAGGAATATCAGACGAAGTCAAAACGGAACGAAATCAACTAGAGAAGTTATTTTTGGAAGGAAGCAACCTAATTGACTTGGAGTGCACGTCAGGGGAGTCCCAGGCTGCCCACGAGGGTGGGGGGTGCACCCTTCCCCCCTGGGTGCGCCCTCCTGCCTCATGAGCACCCCGGAGGTCCACTGACGTACCCCCTGCACCCATATATACCTACGTACCCTAAAACTCCCAGAACAGAAGATAGATCGGGAGTTCCGCCGCCGCAAGCCTCTGTAGCCACCAAAAACGTCTCGGGAGCCCGTTCCGGCACCCTGCCGGAGGGGGAACCCATCACCAGTGGCCATCTTCATCATCCCGGCGCTATCCGTGACGAGGAGGGAGTAGTTCACCCTCGGGGCTGAGGGTATGTACTAGTAGCTATGTGTTTGATCTCTCTCTCTCTCTCTCTCGTGTTCCTCTATGGCACGATCTTGATGTATCCCGAGCTTTGCTATTGTAGTTGGATCTTATGATGTTTCTCCCCCTCTACTCTCTTGTGATGAATTGAGTTTCCCCTTTGAAGTTATCTTATCGGATTGAGTCTTTTATGAGAACACTTGATGTATGTCTTGCCGTGATTATCTGTGGTGACAATGGGATATCATGTGCCACTTGATGTATGTTTTGGTGATCAACTTGCGGGTTTCGTGACATTGGGAACCTATGCATAGGGGTTGGCACACGTTCTTGACTCTCCGATAGAAACTTTGGGGCACTCTTTTGAAGTACTTTTATGTTGGTTGGATGAATCTAGATTGTGTGATGCATATCGTATAATCATGCCCACGGATACTTGAGGTGACAATGGAGTATCCAGGTGACATTAGGGTTTTGGTTGATTTGTGTCTTAAGGTGTTATTCTAGTATGAACTCTTTTATAGATTGATCCGAAAGAATAGCTTTGAGGTGGTTTCGTATCCTACCATAATCTCTACGTTTGTTCTTCGCTATTAGTGGCTTTGGAGTGACTCTTTGTTGCATGTCGAGGGCATGTTATATTATCTATCTATGTTATTATTGTTGAGAGAACTTGCACTAGTGAAAGTATGAACCCTAGGCCTTGTTTCCTATCATTGCAATACCGTTTACGCTCACTTTTATCATTAGTTACCTTGCTGTTTTTATTATTTCAGATTACAAAAACCTATATCTACTATATATTTTGCACTTGTATCACCATCTCTTCGCCGAACTAGTGCACCTATACAATTTACCATTGTATTGGGTGTGTTGGGGACACAAGATACTCTTTGTTATTTGGTTGCAGGGTTGCTTGAGAGAGACCATCTTCATCCTACACCTTCCACTTGAGGGAAATTTGCTACTATCCTACAAACCTATGCACTTGCAGGCCCAACAACGTCTACAAGAAGAATTTTGTGTAGTAGACATCAGGCCAGGGGGCCCACACCCTGTCCACGAGGATGGGGGGCGCGCCCCCTCCCCCTGGGTGCGCCCCCCTGTCTCGTGGGCCCCCTGGAGCTCCACCAACCTCAACTCCAACTCCATATATTCCGTTTCGCGGATAAAAAAATCAGAGAGAAAGTTTCATCGCGTTTTACGACACGGAGCCACCGCCAAGCCCTAATCTCTCTTGGGAGGGCTGATCTGGAGTCTGTTCGGGGCTCTGGAGAGGGGGATTCGTCGCCGTCGTCATCATCAACCATCCTCTATCACCAATTTCATGATGCTCACCGCCGTGCGTGAGTAATTCCATCGTAGGCTTGCTGGACGGTGATGGGTTGGTTGAGATTTACCATGTAATCAAGTTAGTTTTGTTTGGGTTTGATCCCTAGTATCCACTATGTTCTGAGATTGATGTTGCTATGACTTTGCTATGCTTAATGCTTGTCACTAGGGCCCGAGTGCCATGGTTTCAGATCTGAACCTATTATGTTTTCATGAATACATGTGAGTTCTTGATCCTATCTTACAAGTCTATAGTCACCTATTATGTGTTATAATCCGCAACCCCGAAGTGACAATAATCGGGATACTTCTCGGTGATGACCGTAGTTTGAGGAGTTCATGTATTCACTATGTGTTAATACTTTGGTCCGGTACTCTATTAAAAGAAGGCCTTGATATCCCTTAGTTTCCACTAGGACCCCGCTGTCACGGGACGGTAGGACAAAAGATGCCATGCAAGTTCTTTTCCATAAGCACGCATGACTATATTCAGAATACATGCCTACATTACATTGATGAATTGGAGCTAGTTTTGTGTCACCCTATGTTATAAGTATTATATGAGGAATCGCATCTAACATAATTATCCATCATTGATCCAATGCCTATGAGCTTTTCACATATTGTGCTTTGCTTATTTACTTTTCCGTTGCTACTGTTACTACTACTACAAAACTGCTATCATTACTTTTACCACTATTACCATTACTATCATACAACTTTGCTACTAAATACTTTGCTGCAGATACTAAGTTATCCAGGTTTGGTTGAATTGACAACTCAACTGCTAATACTTGAGAATATTCTTTGGCTCCCCTTGTGTCGAATCAATAAATTTGGGTTGAATACTCTACCCTCGAAAACTATTGCGATCCCCTATACTTGTGGGTTATCAAGACTATTTTCTGGCGCCGTTGTCGGGGAGCATAGCTCTATTCCTTGAGTCACTTGGGATTTATATCTGTTGATCACTATGAAGAACTTGAAATACGAAAGAACTAAAAGGGGAGGTAAGGAACTGCCATCTAGCTTTGCACTAGATTCTCCTTCTGTTATGAGTAAGCTTGCGACATCTAAACCTGCTACTGCTATGAATTCTGATATGTCGCATGTTATTGATGATGCCACTTCTGCTATGCATGATACTTATGATGAAACTACTTCTATGCTTGATACTGTTGTGCCATTAGGTGAATTTCTTGATGAACAACTTGCTAGGGTTAGAGAGAATGAAATTATTGAAGATGATATTATTGAAGATAGTGATGATGAAGGTTCTCCCCCTAAGTATGAATTGCCTGTTGTTCCTAAGGGTTATGTTATGGATGAAGAAACTGCTAGAGATTTTCTTGCTTGCAATGATAGATCTGATCTTAAGAAGTTATTAGCTAAACTTAAACAGAAAACTCTGAATGCTAGAATGAAATATGACCCTGCTTTTGCTACTTCACCTATCTTTGTTACTGATAAGGATTATGAATTCTCTGTTGATCCTGAAATTTTTACTTTGGTCGAATCTGAACCTTTTTATGGCGATGAATCTGAAACTGTTGTGGCACATTTTACTAAGTTAAATGATATAGCCACCCTGTTCACTAATGATGAGAAATCTCGCTACTATTATATCCTTAAGATATTTCCGTTCTCATTAAAGGGTGATGCTAAGACTTGGTTTAATTCTCTTGATCCTGGTTGTGTGCGTAGTCCCCAGGATATGATTTATTACTTCTCTGCTAAATATTTCCCTGCTCATAAGAAACAAGCTGCTTTAAGGGAAATATATAATTTTGTGCAAATCAAAGAAGAGAGTCTCCCAAAAGCTTGGGGGGGGCTTCTCCGATTACTTAATGCTTTGCCTGGTCATCCTCTCAAGAAAAATGAAATACTCGATATCTTTTATAATGGACTAACCTATGCTTCCAAGGACCACTTGGATAGTTGTGTTGGTTGTGTTTTCAGGGAAAGAACAGTCGACCAAGCTGAATTGCTATTGAATAATATGTTGACTAATGAAAATAATTGGACTCTTCCTCAGCCAATTCCTGAGGTAACTCCTAAGCCAATTGAGCCAACTCCTGAACCTATTCTTAAACCAACTCCAAAGAAGAGGCGTGTTCTATTTCTCAGTCCTGAAGATATGCTAGAGGCAAAGAAATCTATGAAAGAAAAAGGTATTATAGCTGAAGATATTAAGAATTTACCTCCTATTGAAGAAATACATGGTCTTAATATACCGCCTGTTGAAGAAATACATTGTCTTGATAACCCGACATAGGTAGTAAAGGTAAATTCTCTCTATAGATATGATAAAGTTGAAATCCCATCTACTAAATTTCCTAGCTAATGCTTAGATGAATTTGATGACTTTATGGCTAGGCAAGAAAATTTTAATGCTTATGTTGGTAGAGAATTAAATAGTAATGCTCACATGATTGTACGCTTGAGAGATTATATGGCTAGAGTTAAAGATGGGCTTAAACGCATTAGCAAATATGCTTCTATGGTTACCACTCAAGCTGAACAAGTACTTAAAGCTTAAAATGATTTGCTTGGTGAATTAGATAATAAACATGATTTTGCTGTTAGAGTGGCTACTAGAACTGGTAGAATGACTCAGGAACCTTCGTATCCTGAAGGCCACCCTAAGAGAATCGAGCAAGATTCTCAGAGAAATAATTTAGAGGCACCTAGTTCTTCTAAAAAGAAGAAAAAGAAAAATGATAGGACTTTGCATGATGCTAGTGAACCTGTTGTAGACACACCTGAGAATCCTAATGATATTTCTATTTCTGATGCTGAAACACAATCAGGTGATGAACATGAGCCTAGTGATAATGTTAATGATAATGTTCATGTTGATGCCTAACCTAGCAATAACAATGATGTAGAGATTGAACCTGCTGTTGATCTTGATAACACACAATCAAAGAATCAACATTATGATAAGAGAGACTTTGTTGCTAGGAAGCACAGTAAAGAAAGAGAACCATGGGTTCAAAACCCCATGCCTTTTCCTCCTAAGCCATCCAAGAAAAGGATGATGAGGATTTTGAGCGCTTTGCCGAAATGATTAGACCTATCTTCTTATGTATGCGCTTACTAATGTGCTTAAAGTAAATCCTTATGCTAAATATATGAAGGATATCATTACCAATAAAAGAAAGATACTGAAAGCTGAAAAATTTCCACCATGCTTGCTAATTACACTTTTAAGGGTGGAATACCTAAGAAACTTGGAGATCCCGGAGTACCAACTATACCTTGCTCAATTAAAAGAGACTATGTTAAAACTGCTTTATGTGATCTTGGAGCCGGTGTTAGTGTTATGCCTCTGCCTTTATATCGTAGACTTGAATTGCATAAGTTGACACCTACTAAAATATCTTTGCAAATAGCTGATAAATCAACTGCTATACCTGTCGATATTTGTGAGGATGTGCCGGTTGTGGTTGCAAATGTCACTATCTTAACGGACTTTATTATTCTTGTTATTCCCGAGGATGATAGTATGTCGATTATCCTTGGTAGACCCTTTCTTATACTGCAGGGGCTGTTATTGATTGCAACAAAGGCAATGTCACTTTTCATATTAATGGTAATGAGCAGACGGTACACTTTCCGAGGAAACAACCTCAAGTTCATAGCATCAATTCTATTGGAAAAGGTCCAAACATTATTATTGGAGGTTTTAAATTTCCTCTTCCTACTGTCAAGAAGAAATATGATATACTTATTGTTGTGGATGTTCATATCCCCGTTGAGGTAACTTAGTGTTATTCGAAATTTCTCTAGTTCTATGCTATTCGGAATGAGTTTGTTAACAAGACTTGATCAACCTTGTTAGTGGATTCCTTTTGATGATCATGGGATGGATGAAACTAGAAGGCACAACCTTCTGTACCCTCTTTTTACTTTCTTTTATTTAGAATAAACAAAGGAAAAATAGTATTATCCGTCTGTTTTCTGAATTATCCATGCAACAAAAAATATCCCGAAAATAAAAGTTCTCCAAATGCTCTGCCAATTTAGTATGATTTTTTATGGAATATTTCAGGATTTTAGGCACAAAGAACGCAATAGGGAGGCAAGCACCTGGCCACGAGGGTCCAGGGTGCGCCCACTCCCCTGGGTGCGCCCCCTGTCTCTTGGGCCCACGGTGCCCCCCTCCACTTATTCCTGCACCCACACACTCCATCTTCCTCACAAAAATATCACCATCCAGCTCAAGCACGAGTTCTAGCTCATTTTGCTGTGATTTTCGATCTCCTTGCTCAAAGCTCTATTCACAAAACTGCTTGGGAGATTGTTTCTTGGTATGTGACTTCTCCATTAGTCCAATTAGTTTTTGGTCTAGTGCTTTATCCATTGCAAAATTTTGCTGCATAGGTGACCCTGTTCTTGAGCTTGCATGCCAAATTTATGAGGTCCTAAGTAATTCTAATGCATGATATAGGCTCTAGGCACTTGTGGGAGTAGTTGCTATCAATCTTGTTTAGTTTGATTCACTTTTATTTTGAAGTTACTAAAAAATTCAGAATTTTCAGAAAAAGATGAAGAGGTTGTTCTTGAGGGGCTCTTCTAGCCAAAGCTCCAAGGATAAACAAGCTAAGGAGAAAGGAAAGGCCAAGTATAATCTCCCTCGTGTAGCGGAAGTACGAACGTGTGAATGGCCTTGTGATGATTTCCTGAGAGCAGCCGGGATTTATGAAGACTTTTATTCTTTGGCTGAAAATGCGGGCCTCCCCGACTTCCTCCACGACCGGATCGAATAGTATCTCTTACTTACCAATACCTTCGTGTAAAACTTTTACTATTATCCTAAGAATTCACCTCCTTCAGTATCTTTTCATTTATATGATGAGACTAAGGAAATGTCATTACGTAATTTTTGTGCTGCTTGTAGAATACCCTTTGAGTGCAGCTTAGATGAGCCACATCGTAAAGATGTGGAAGGTTTTAGTGACACTATTGCTGTAGGGGAATCGAGGAAGGGTTCCGATGCGAGAATCACTAGCATACATTTCCCTGTTTTACGCTACTTTGCCATATTTGCTAGTCGATGTTTAATTGGCCGTGGAAATAGTGGAAGCTTCAGTGTTCCTGATATTATTATTCTGATCCATGCCTTATTCAGAGATAACACTTTTTAGGTTACAGGAGCATGGTAGAGCATGAATTTATTGTTGACAATGATGATAAGATGCTTTTGTATAACCTGAGATTTAATAATGAACACAATGAGATTATTACCTTGCATGCGCCTTCTTTGTTTGATTGAACCACAGGCCATTACCTCATCCTGCCGAAGGCCGTGTACGCGTACCGAGGCTAGACGTTAGCCCTAGAGCCTGAACCGGAACCACCACTAGACCCTTATCGTCCATCATGTTATCAGTGGGATCCTGATGAGATCGCTAGCCAGTGGTATCCAAATGACACTCCTCAGTACATCGGGGAGAGTAGCCGCGATCCTTGGGCATAGACCAACTTAGTCCAAAAGCCTAAGCTTGGGGGAGTACGTATTTCTCACCGACTTTACATTCATGTTCACACATTATTCTAGTTGTCGGTGCTCATAATCTTTCATTGTATTATCCATGCTAGTTTAATTTATTTTTCTAGCTTTCTTCTTGTGTGTTTGATAAACCTTAAGAAAAAACAAAAAAAAGTTAGTTTAATTTCCATGCTTGTAGTAGTAATTAAAATGAAAAACCCAAATAGATTTCTCGTTCTTCTTTTGCTTGTTGGGAGCTTTCCCGTGTAAATAGTTTTATTTCTTTTCTTTCCTTTGGGGGTCGAGAGGAGAAGACCATAATGAAAACATTTAGTGGCTCTTATTTGCATGATTGTTGATTTAACCAAGAGCCCATATTACCTTGTCTTCTCCCTTGAATTGAATGTTTGCAGATTCCAGCTTAGTCCAATGCACGTGCACTATTATTATTATACACATCGTTCGGTCGTGCAAGGGAAAGGCAATAATGACGATATATGATGGACTGATTGAGATAAGAGAAGTTGGTATGAACTCGACCTCTCTTGTTTTTGTAAATATGATGAGTTCATCGTTCCTGATTCAGCTTATTATGAATAAACATGTTTGCAATGACATTTAGAGATTATAGTTCCGTATGCCATGCTTAATTAGCTAGGAGTTTATAATGGTTTACCTTGCGTGCCAACACGCTATTAAAATGGTTGTGATGTGGTATAGTAGGGTGGTATCCTCCTTTGAATGAATTGAGTGACTCGACTTGGCACATGTTCAAGCATGTAGTTGAAACAAAATCAACATAGCCTTCACGATATTTATGTTCATGGTGGATTATATCCTACGCAGCATGCAGGCTTGCACCCAGTGTTGATTAATTTTAATGCATGTTCATGACTGTTGTCGCTCTCTCAGTTGGCCGATTCCCAGTCTCTTGATAGCCTTCATTTGTACTAAGCGGGAATACCGCTTGTGCATCCAAACTCCATAAACCCCAAAGTTATTCCATATGAGTCCACCATACCTTCCTATATGCGGTATTTACCTGCCGTTCCAAGTAAATTTGTATGTGCCAAACTCCAAACCCTCAAATAAAATTCTGTTTTGTATGCTCGAGCAGCTCATGTTTCAACTAGGGTTGTCTGTATCTTCCATGCTAGGTGGGTTATTCTCAAGAGGAGTGGACTCCACTCCTCATTCACGAGAAAATGGCTGGTAACCGGGATGCCCAGTCCCATGCTTCATGCAAATCAAATCAAAATAATATTAAACAAAACTCCCCCAGGATTGTTGTTAGTTGGAGGCACTCGTTGTTTCGAGCAAGCTATGGATTGGTGCTTGTTGGTGGTGGGGGAGTATAAACTTTACCATTCTATTTGGGAACCGCCTATAATGTGTGTAGCTTGGAAGATATCGAGATCTCATAGTTGTTGCGTTGACAGTGAAAGTATACGGCCCAAAATGTTATTCATCTTTATTTTAAAACCAAGCTCTGGCACCTCTACAAATCCATGCTTCCCTCTGGAGGGCCTATCTATTTACTTTTATGTTGAGTCATCACCCTCTTATTAAAAAGCACCCGCTGGAGAGCACCGCTGTCATTTGCATGCATTACTATTAGTTTATATTGGGTATGACTTGACTGGATCTCTTTTACCATCAATTACAATGTTTAGTCAGTCCTTGATCTTTAAAGGTGCTCTGCATTTATGTTTTACGGTCTCGGAAAGGGCTAGCGAGATACCATCTTGTTATATCATATTATGATTGTTTTGAGAAAGTGTTGTCATCCGAGTTTTATTATTATTGCTCGCTAGCTGATTTTTGCATTGATATGAGTAACATGAGACCTAAGTTTTATTGTGAATATGGTTAGTTCATAATCTTTGCTGAAAACTTGAATGTTGGCTTTACATATTTACAACAACAAGAGCAAACAGAGTTTGTAAAAGTCTTTCTTTATCACTTTCAGTTTGTCAACTGAATTTCTTGAGGACAAGCACAGGTTTAAGCTTGGGGGAGTTGATACATCTCCAACGTATCTACTTTTGCAAATACTTTCGCCCTTGTTTTCGACTCTAACTTGCATGATTTGAATGAAACTAACCCGGACTGACGCTGTTTTCAGCAAAACTGTCATGGTGTTGTTTACTGTGCAGAAAACAAAAGTTCTCGGAATGACCTGCAAATCCACGGAGATAAATTTTGGAAAATATAAAAAGTATTGGCGAAAGAATCAAGGCTAGGGTGCCCACACCCTGTCCACAAGGGTGGGGGCCAGCCCCCTCCCCCTGGGCGCGCCCCCCTGTCTTGTAGGCCCCCTGGAGCTCCACCGACCTCAACTCCAACTCTATATATTCCGTTTCGCGGAGAAAAAAATCAGAGAGAAAGTTTCATCGCGTTTTATGATACAGAGCCGCCGCCAAGCCCTAATCTCTCTCGGGAGGGCTGATCTGGAGTCCGTTCGGGGCTCCAGAGAGGGGGATTCGTCGCCGTCGTCATCATCAACCATCCTCTATCACCAATTTCATGATGCTCACCGTCGTGTGTGAGTAATTCCATCGTAGGCTTGCTGGAGGGTGATGGGTTGGATGATATTTACCATGTAATCAAGTTAGTTTTGTTAGGGTTTGATCCCTAGTATCCACTATGTTCTGAGATTCATGTTGCTATGACTTTTCTATGCTTAATGCTTGTCACTAGGGCCCAAGTGCCATGATTTCAGATTTGAACCTATTATGTTTTCATGAATATATGTGAGTTCTTGATCCTATCTTGCAAGTCTATAGTCACCTATTATGTGTTATGATCCGATAACCCCGAAGTGACAATAATCGGGATACTTCTCGGTGATGACCGTAGTTTGAGGAGTTCATGTATTCACTATGTGTTAATGATTTGGTCCGGTACTCTATTAAAAGGAGGCCTTAATATCCCTTAGTTTCCACTAGGACCCCGCTGCCACGGGAGGGTAGGACAAAAGATGTCATGCAAGTTCTTTTCCATAAGCACGTATGACTATATTCGGAATACATGCCTATATTATATTGATGAATTGGAGCTAGTTCTGTGTCACCCTATGTTATAACTATTACATGAGGAATCGCATCCAACATAATTATCCATCATTTATCCAATGCCTACGAGCTTCTCACATATTGTGCTTTGCTTATTTACTTTTTCGTTGCTACTGTTACAATTACTACAAAACTGCTATCATTACATTTACCACTGTTACCATTACTCTCATACTACTTTGCTACTAAATACTTTGCTGCACATACTAAGTTATCTAGGTGTGGTTGAATTGACAACTCAACTGCTAATACTTGAGAATATTCTTTGGCTCCCCTTGTGTCGAATCAATAAATTTGGGTTGAATACAATACTCTCGAAAACTATTGCGATCCCCTATACTTGTGGGTTATCAGGGTCAAGTCAATCACATCATTCTCCTAATGATGTGATCCTGTTAATCAAATGATAACTCATGTCCATGACTAGGAAACTTAACCATCTTTGATTAACGAGCTAGTCAAGTAGAGGCATACTAGTGACACTATGTTTGTCTATATATTCACACATGTATTATGTTTCCGGTTAATACAATTCTAGCATGAATAATAAACATTTATCATGATATGAGGAAATAAATAATAACTTTATTATTGCCTCTAGGGCATATTTCCTTTAGTCTCCCACTTGCACTAGAGTCAATAATCTAGATTACACAGTAATGATTCTAACACCCATGGAGTCTTGGTGTTGATCATGTTTTGCTCGTGGAAGAGGCTTAGTCAACGGGTCTGCAACATTCAGATCCGTATGTATCTTGCAAATCTCTATGTCTCCCACCTGGACTTGATCCCGGATGGAATTGAAGCGTCTCTTGATGTGCTTGTTCTCTTGTGAAATCTGGATTCCTTTGCCAAGGCAATTGCACCAGTATTGTCACAAAAGATTTTCATTGGACTCGATGCACTAGGTATGACACCTAGATCGGATATGAACTCCTTCATCCAGACTCCTTCATTTGCTACTTATGAAGCCGCTATGTACTCCGTTTCACACGTAGATCCCGCCACAACTCTTTGTTTAGAACTGCACCACCGTTCAATATAAACACGTATCCGGTTTGCGATTTAGAATCGTCTGGATCAGTGTCAAAGCTTGCATCGACATAACCATTTACGATGAGCTCTCTTTCACCTCCATCAACAAGAAACATATCCTTAGTCCTTTTCAGGTATTTCAGGATGTTCTTAACCGCTGTCCAGTGATCCACTCCTGGATTACTTTGTTACCTCCCTGCTAAACTAATAGCAAGGCACACATCAGGTCTGGTACACAGCATTGCATACATGATAGAGCCTATGGCTGAAGCATAGGGAACACTTTTCATTTTCTCTCTATCTTCTACAGTGGTCGGGCATTGAGTCTTACTCAACTTCACACCTTGTAATACAGGCAAGAATCCTTTCTTAGCCTGATCCATTTTGAACTTCTTCAAAACTTTGTCAAGGTATGTGCTTTGTGAAAGTCCAATTAAGCGTCTTGATCTATCTCTATAGATCTTGATGCCTAATACGTAAGCAGCTTTGCCGAGGTCTTTCATTGAAAAACTCTTATTCAAGTATCCTTTTATACTATCCAGAAATTCTATATCATTTCCAATCAACAATATGTCATCCACATATAGTATTAGAAATGCTACAGAGCTCCCACTCACTTTCTTGTAAATACAGGCTTCTCCACAAGTCTGTATAAAACCATATGCTTTGATCACACTATCAAAACGTTTATTCCAACTCCGAGAGGCTTGCACCAGTCCATAAATGGATCGTTGGAGCTTGCACATTTTGTTAGCACCCTTTGGATCGATAAAACCTACAACTCTTCTTCCAAAAATCCATTCAGGAATGCAGTCTTTACATCCATTTGCCAAATTTCATAATCATAAAATGCGGCAATTGCTAACATGATTCGGACGGACTTAAGCATCACTACGGGTGAGAAGGTCTCATCGTAGTCAACTCCTTGAACTTGCCGAAAACCTTTCGCAACAAGTCGAGCTTTGTACACAGTAACATTACCATCAGCGTTTGTCTTCTTCTTGAAGATCCATTTATTCTCGATGGCTTGCCGATCATCGGGCAAGTCAACAAAAGTCCATACATTGTTCTAATACATGGATCCCATCTCAGATTTCATGGCCTCAAGCCATTTTGCGGAATCTGGGCTCATCATTGCTTCCTCATAGTTCGTAGGTTCGTCATGGTCTAGTAACATGACCTCCAGAACAGGATTACCATACCACTCTGGTGCGGATCTCACTCTGGTTGACCTACGAGGTTCGGTAGTAACTTGATCTGAAGTTTTTTCACATACGAGGTGCGGATCTCCCACTCACTTCTTTCGAGAGAAACTCCTTCTCTACAAAGGATCCATTTTTAGCAACAAATGTCCTGCCTTCGGATTTGTGATAGGAGGTGTACCCAACAGTTTCCTTTGGGTATCCTATGAAGACACAGTTCTCCGATTTGGGCTCGAGCTTATCAGGTTGAAGTTTTTTCACATAAGCATCGCAGCCCCAAACTTTAAGAAACGACAACTTTGGTTTCTTGCCAAACCACAGTTCATAAGGCGCCGTCTCAATGGATTTCGATGGTGCCCTATTTAACGTGAATGCAGCCGTCTCTAAAGCATAACCCCAAAACAATAGCGGTAAATCAGTAAGAGACATAATAGATCGCACCATATCTAGTAAAGTACGATTACGACGTTCGGACACACCATTACATTGTGGTGTTCCAGGTGGCGTGAGTTGCGAAACTATTCTGCGTTGTTTCAAATATAGACCAAACTCGTAACTCAAATATTCTCCTCCGCGATCAGATCGTAGAAACTTTATTTTCTTGTTACGATGATTTTCCGCTTCACTCTGAAATTCTTTGAACTTTTCAAATGTTTCAGACTTATGTTTCAATAAGTAGATACACCCATGTCTGCTCAAATCGTCTGTGAAGGTGAGAGAATAACGATACCCGCCGCGAGCCTCAATATTCATTGGACCACATACAACAGTATGTATGATTTCCAATAAATCTGTTGCTCGCTCCATTGTTCCAGAGAACGGCGTTTTAGTCATCTTGCCCATGAGGCATGGTTCGCAAGTACCAAGTGATTCATAATCAAGTGATTCCAGAAGTCCATCAGTATGGAGTTTCTTCATGTGCTTTACACCAATATGACCCAAACGACAGTGCCACAAATAAGTTGCACTATCATTATCAACTCTGCATCTTTTGGCTTCAACATTATGAATATGTGTATCACTACTATCGAGATTCAACACAAATAGACCACTCTTCAAGGGTGCATGACCATAAAAGATATTACTCATATAAATAGAACAACCATTATTCTCATATTTAAATGAATAACCGTCTCGCATCAAACAAGATCCAGATATAATGTTCATGCTTAACGCTGGCACCAAATAACAATTATTCAGGTCTAAAACTAATCCCGAAGGTAGATGTAGAGGTAGCGTGCCGACAGCTCTCACATTGGTTTTGGAACCATTTCCCACGCGCATCATCACCTCGTCCTTAGCCAGTCTTCGCTTAATCCGTAGTCCCTGTTTCGAGTTGCAAATATTAGCAATAGAACCAATATCAAATACCCAGGTGCTACTGCAAGCTCTAGTAAGGTATACATCAATAACATGTATATCACACATACCTTTGTTCACCTCGGCATCCTTCTTATCCGCCAAATACTTGGGGCAGTTCTGCTTCCAGTGACCAGTCTGTTTGTAGTAGAAGCACTCAGTCTCAGGCTTAGGTCCAGACTTGGGTTTCTTCTCTTGAGCAGCAACTTGTTTGTCGTACTTCTTGAAGTTCCCCTTCTTCTTCCCTTTACCCTTTTTCTTGAAACTGGTGGTCTTGTTGACCATCAACACTTGATGCTCCTTCTTGATTTCTACCTCCGCAGCCTTTAGCATTGCGAAGAGCTCTGGAATTGTCTTATCCATCCCTTGCATATTATAGTTCATCACGAAGCTCTTGTAGCTTGGTGGCAGTGATTGAAGAATTCTGTCAATGACGCTATCATCCAGAAGATTAACTCCCAGTTGAATCAAATGATTGTTATACCCAGACATTCTGAGTATATGCTCACTAACAGAACTATTGTCCTCCATCTTACAGCTGTAGAACTTATTCGAGACTTCATATCTCTCAATCCGGGCATTTGCTTGAAATATTAACTTCAACTCCTGGAACATCTCATATGCTCCATGATGTTCAAAATGTCATTGAAGTCCCAGTTCTAGGCCGTAAAGCATGGCACACTGAACTATCGAGTAGTCATCAGCTTTGCTTTGCCAGACGTTCATAACATCTGGTTTAGCTCCTGCAGCAGGTTTGGCACCTAGCGGTGCTTACAGGACGTAATTCTTCTGTGTAGCAATGAGGATAATCCTCAAGTTACGGACCCAGTCCATGTAATTGCTACCGTCATCTTTCAACTTTGCTTTCTCGAGGCACGCATTAAAATTCAACGGAACAACAACACGGCCATCTATCTACAACAATATAGACATGCAAAATACTATCAGGTACTAAGTTCATGACAAATTTAAGTTCAATTAATCATATTAATTAAGAACTCCCACTTAGATAGACATCCCTCTAATCATCTAATTAAGTGATCACGTGATCCATATCAACTAAACCATAACTGATCAGCACGTGAGATGGAGTAGTTTTCAATGGTGAACATCACTATGTTGATCATATCTACTATATGATTCATGCTCGACCTTTCGATCTCAGTGTTCCGAGGCCATATCTGCATATGCTAGGCTCGCCAAGTTTAACCCGAGTATTCTGCGTGTGCAAAACTGTCTTACACCAGTTGTAGATGAACGTTGAGCTTATCACACCCGATCATCACGTGGTGTCTCGGCACGACGAACTTTGGCAACGGTGCATACTCAAGGAGAACACTTTTACCTTGAAATTTAGTGAAAGATCATCTTATAATGCTACCGTCAAACAAAGCAGAATAAGATGCATAAAGGATAAACATCCCATGCAATCAATATAAGTGATATGATATGGTCATCATCATCTTGTGCCTTTGATCTCCATCTCCAAAGCACCGTCATGATCACCATCGTCACCGGTGCGACACCTTGATCTCCATCATAGCATCATTGTCGTCTCGCCAACTATTGCTTCTATGACTATCGCTGCCGCTTAATGATAAAGTAAAGCAATTACAGGGTGATTGCATTTCATACAATAAAGCGACAACCATATGGCTCCCGCCAGTTGTCGATAACTCCATTACAAAACATGATCATCTCATACAATAAAATATAGCATCATGTCTTGACCATATCACATCACAACATGCCCTGCAAAAACAAGTTAGACGTCCTCTACTTTGTTGTTGCAAGTTTTACGTGGCTGCTACGGGCTGAGCAAGAACCGTTCTTACCTACGCATCAAACCCATAACGATAGTTCATCAAGTTAGTGTTGTTTTAACCTTCTCAAGGACCAGGCGTAGCCACACTCGGTTCAACTAAAGTTGGAGAAACTGACACTGCTAGCCACCTTTGTGCAAAGCATGTCGGTAGAACCAGTCTCGCGTAAGCGTACGCATAATGTTGGTCCGGGCCGCTTCATCCAACAATACCGCCGAACCAAAGTATGACATGCTGGTAAGCAGTATGACTTGTATCGCCCACAACTCACTTGTGTTCTACTCGTTCATATAACATCTACGCATAAACCTAGCTCGGATGCCACTTTTGGGGAACACAGTAATTTCAAAAAAAATCCTATGCACACGCAAGATCATGGTGATGCATAGAAACAAGAGGGGACAGTGTCGTCTACATACCCTCGTAGACCGTAAGTGGAAGCGTTATAACAACGCGGTTGATGTAGTCGTACGTCTTCACGATCGACCGATCCTCAGCACCAAACGTATGGCACCTCCGCGTTCAGCACACGTTCAGCTCAGTGACGTCCCGTGAACTCACGATCCAGTAGAGCTTCTGGGAAGAGCTTCGTCAGCACAACGGCATGGTGACAGTGATGACGATGCTACCGATGTAGGGATTTGCTTAAGCACCGCTACGATATGACCGAGGTGGATTATGGTGGAGGGGGGCACCGCACACGGTTAAGAGATCAACAGATCACTTGTTGTGTCTATGGGGTGTCCCCTGCCCCCGTATATAAATAAGCTAGGGGAGGCAGCCGGCCAGGAGGAGGGCGCGCCAAGGGGGGAGTCATACTCCCACTGGGAGTAGGACTCCTCCTTTCCTAGTAGGAGTAGGAGAAGGGGGGAGGAGGAGAGAGAGGGGAAGGAAAGGGGGGCGCCCCTCCTCCTTGTCCAATTAGGACTAGAGGGGGAGGGGGCGCGGCCGCCTGCCCTGGCGGCCCCTCCTCTTCTCCACTAAGGCCCATTAGGCCCAATATACTCCCCGGGGGTTTCGGTAATCCCCCGGTACTCCGGTATATGTCTGAAACCTCCCGAAACACTTTCGGTGTCCGAACATAGTCATATAATAGATCGATCTTTACGTCTCGACCATTTCGAGACTCCTCGTCATGTCCATGATCATATGCGGGACTCCGAACTACCTTCGGTACATCAAAACACAGAAACTGATAATACCGATTGTCACAGAACTTTAAGCGTGTGCACCCTACGGATTCGAGAACTATGTAGACATGACAGAGACACGTCTTTGGTCAATAACCAATAGCAGAACCTGGATGTTCATATTGGTTCCTACATATTCTACGAAGATCTTTATCGGTCAAACCGCATAACAACATATGTTGTTCCCTTTGTCATCGGTAAGTTACTTGCCCGAGATTCGATCGTTGGTATCTTAATACCTAGCTCAATCTCATTACCGGCAAGTCTCTTTACTCGTTCCGTAATGCATCATCCCGCAACTAACTCATTAGTCACATTGCTTGCAAGGCTTATTGTGATGTGCATTACCGAGAGGGCCCAGAGATACCTCTCCGATAATTGGAGTGACAAATCCTAATCTCGATCTATGCCAACTCAACAAACACCATCGGAGACACCTGTAGAGCACCTTTATAATCACCCAGTTACGTTGTGACATTTGGTAGAACACAAAGTGCTCCTCCGGTATTTGGGAGTTTCATAATCTCATAGACACAGGAACATGTATAAGTCATGGAGAAAGCAATAACAGTAAACTAAATGATCAAGTGCTAAGCTAATGGAATGGGGCAACTCAATCACATCATTATCCTAATGATGTGATCCCATTAATCAAATGACAACTTATGTCCATGGCTAGTAAACTTAACCATCTTTGATTAACGAGCTAGTCAAGTAGAGGCATACTAGTGACACTATGTTTGTCTATGTATTCACACATGTATTATGTTTCCGGTTAATACAATTCTAGCATGAATAACAAACATTTATCATGATATGAGGAAATAAATAATGACTTTATTATTGCCTCTAGGACATCTTTCCTTCAGTCGCTGCCCCTGTCGCCGCCCCAGCCCGCCCCGCATCGCGCGCCCCGCCGCGCGGTCGTCGCCGGCCGCCCCCGTCGTGCGCCGCGCCCCCAGCCCGGCCGTCCCCGTCGTCAACGTCACCGCCCCCGTCGCCGCGCCCCAGCCCGTCCCCGCCGTCGCCCCGCTGTAAGAGATCGACCGCGCCCCAGCACTGCCGCACGTCGGCGGCCTCACACACACACACGCGCGCGCGCGCGCGCGCGCACACACACACACACAATTTTTTCTGTTTTTTGTTAACGATTTTTTCTGTTTTTAGTTTTTTAGTTTTTTATATATACTTTTAGTTTATATAAATGTTAGATTATTGTCAAATGTTAGATGAATTAGATGGAAATATATGTTAGATATTAATGTCAAATGTTAGATGAATATTAGAATTAGCTAGATATTAATGTTAGATGAGTTAGTTTTTAATACTTTTATAGTTATAGATGAATTAGATATATTAATGTCAAATGTTAGATATATTAAATTTACTATATATAGAACTAGCTACTTTATTTTTAGTAAGAAAATTAATTGAACTAGTTTATTTTTAGTAAGTGCTTAGTTGAATTAGTTGAAATGAACTAGTTGAATTAATAGAACTAGCTAGTTGAATTAATTAGTTGAATTAATATAGAACTAGCTAGCTAGTAATATAAGTGTTTATCAATTAATGTTTCAATTATTAACATAGGAAATATCATCTGACGACGAAAACAAATTCATTATGTCTGAATATTGCGAAGACCAGCACGACCTGTGCGACAGAAATTTCCTAGTTGATGATAGGTGCTTCAGCATCAAGCTGGATGAGACCTTCGAAGTTGATACGGTAAGTCACAACGACAAATCATCTTTCGTAATTAAGCATGACCTATGCTTCATTTGCTTCAACTTATAATTTTAAATTTTCATTATTCTACTAGCGTATCCCCTGGCATGCAAGAATTTTTGTCTTGGATAAGATAGGTTTCAGTCCTAACAAAACTATGGAGGTAAAGAGAGTTTACTTGGAGACCGAGCATGGTTATACCTTCAACATCAAATTATACAATGCAGACACCTACACCTATTTTTAATGCAAAACTTGGCAAGCACTATGCAAGGCTTATGCATTTGAGCCTGATATGTTTATCACCTTTGATATTCATCCCAAATATGATATTGAAGGTAATAAAGACATTTGGGTCAATGTGCAGACGCCTCCAGTTCTACCATTATGTGAGTTTCTCAATCATATTTATGTCTTCGATATTGTTTATTCAAAAATAGTTGACAACTAATTTCTATTGACAGCTTATTTCCATTCAAGCTTATTTCTATTGACCGTCCACTGTCCCGGGGCTGAATTAAATTGTGAGGGGATAAGTCATTATGTTTCATGGCTTGAGGATCTTGATGCTGTCAAAACAAATTATTTTTCTGAATTTGAAAATCTTAGTACTCAAAACGTGCGACCAATAGTGATCGTATTGAACTACGGTAACATCTATTTAGGAAATATGGTAAGATTTTTACTATTTGTCCTCGGTGCATCTTTTGCATACATTATTTTTCAAGCTAAACTTCATTGCTAAGTAATGTTACTATACGATGTTCTTAAACAAGGACTCCCGATGACAGTTGTGCCTTAGTGGATCGGTACTAAAGGTCGCATGTCAATGGTTAGCTTACGACCAAGACATCCTACAATGCACATGAGTGCATTCAGGATTTCTAAAAGCGAGGAATGCTTAATAGTGAAAGATTGGAGCAAAATTGTTAATGATCGCAGAGAAGTACTAGGGGGCAGCAAACGGAAGAGCAGCCCACGATTAGGAGACAGGTTCATCTGCATGCTCCAATATGATGAGTCAGGAGAGCTATACATGTTCTATGCTATTTTACCTGAGAGAGAGCAGCAGGAGTGATTATTAGCTAGTCATGCTCTCAATTAGTACTTGTCCTCTCATGTTTGTGTTCTTCGTCCTGAACTTAATCTCAAAGAGTGTTTTGCTTTTGTGGTCTTATGAACGCTTATAATCTCATGACCATGTTGAACTCGATGATATCTTTGCTTCTGGTACAAGTGAATGTTTCTTCTTTAAGCTAGTGTTGGTGGTGATTAGATAGCGGTAATAACTATATGATGATTAAACAGTGGTAATGACGACTATGATGATTTTTAGCTAGCTAGTATACTATTGTTGGTGATGATATGATGCAAAAGTTTTATATTAATATTTTGATGATGATGATGATGATGAGTTATATATCATTTATGAAAGAAACCGCAGATTGGTTTCAACTAGATGGATCCATGCATCCAGTCGAAACTAATCTGCGGTACTTTCACCTAATGATTTAACAACTCATTATAATGTAAACAAAATCTCTAAATTAAATTGAAAACACATAATTAAAGAAAAAATAAAAAATAAAACCAACCCCCCCCCCAAACATTTAGTACCGGTTGGTGTTACCAACCAGTACTAATGGTCTCCCTGCACCCGGGCCTGGCTCATGCCACGTGGTGGCATTTTAGTGGCGGATCATGCCGAACCGGTACTAAAGGTGGGGACCTTTAGTCCCCACCCTTTAGTGTCGGTTACAGAACCGACACTAAAGGCCCTTACAAACCGGTGTTAAATCCCTGTTCTGCACTAGTGTACTACTGTTCGATCTCTACAATCCATCCATCTAGTCTAGCTACTAGTTCTTTTCAACGTGCATTCAAGAATTCGAAGAAGAAAATGAATAAAAGAAACTTGGTGAGTTAGATGATGGTGGAACAAACAAGCACATTCCATTCTGCGGAATATGTAGGCAACCAGGGCATGACGTGCCCGGACCGGGGGGGAACCTAGGAAAGGACCGACATGCACCAATTGTGGTGTAGGTGGCTTCACAAAGTGGAAGTGCCAGATTTAATTGGTGGTGTAGAGTAGGGCAGTGATTTGTAGAAAAAAGGTGTCTCAATTTTCCTGTGTGGTGTGAGGAACAGAATTTGTGTAAATGTTGGATTTTGCTGGCTGAATAAACCTGTAACTGGCGATGTGTACTAACAGGGTTTTCAAAAAAGATTTTGTGGACCCGCCAAACAGCCCATGTGCAACCTGCCTCAAATTAGGCTGTGGGTACAAAGTCACAACTCCCCGTCAAAGTCTGGACGACCACCCAAACGACGAAATCACTAGTTAAGGAGTACTCCTTGCGAAGATCACTCCAACTTCCCCAGGTTGCAACAAGTGGCGCGCTGCATGTGCGCCACTTGTCACAACCTGGGAGTTTTCCCTTTTTCGTAGATCTGTTTATTCAAAATGTTTTATCTCTTAAACCGTGCGTCCAAAGATCGAACCGCTTTCGCCGTTGGATTCCTCGCGTCGAGATCTTTAGAACTAGATCCCATGTTGATAGGTTTTGACGAACTTTTTTTTCATGAAAAAACCGGATGAAAAAAACCGACGAAAAAACCGAACCGGGAACCCGGGTTTTTTCCCTTTCCGAAAGAGGCACGCCCGTGCCTCTGACGAAATCACAACCGTGCCTCTCGCGGAAGCAAAACCGTGCCTCTCGTGAAATAAAAAAACAAAAAACGCGTTTTTTCCTTTCCGAAAGAGGCACGCCCGTGCCTCTCGCGAAAGCACAACCATGCCTCTCGCGGAATCAAAACTGTGCTCAAGCGAAAGAAGAAACAGAAAACGCATTTTTTCCCTTTCCAAAAGAGGCACGCCCGTGCCTCTCACGAAAGCACAACTGTGTCTCTCGCGGAAGCAAAAGCGTGCTTCTCGCGAAAGAAAAAAAACAGAAAACACGTTTTTTTCCCTTTCTGAAAGAGGCACGCCCAAGCCTCTCGCGAAAGCACAACCGTGCATCTCGCGGAAGCAAAACCATGCCTCTCACGAAAGAAAAAAAACAGAAAATACGTTTTTTCAAGAGGCACGGCCGTGCCTCTCGTGAAAGCACAACCGTGACTCTCGCAAAAAAATGCGTTTTTTTCACAAAAAAAATATTTTTTTCGAAAAAAAAAATTGGTCGAGAAGCTAGGGAAGACCGGTAGAAAACCAAAACGTCAAAAAACAGTTTAAAAAGCCGAAAACACGTGCGAAAAAATAAAAAAACAAAATCTGGAGGGAACGCCCAGAGCGCGTCACGTGGCAAATGGCTGAGAGTGCGCCAAGTGGCGCTGATCGTTGCAAGGCTCCCGAAGGAGTGCTCGTTAATTAGTTGCTCCCAACCCCAAACGACGTTACTGCCCTGAAGTTCTCCACTCGTTAGAACATTATAAAAAGCAACTCTGTCCCTCAAGAGACGCTGTGTAGATCTGGAAGATGTTTAACGGTGGATGATAACGTGACCAGGCGAGGACGAGCGCTCCTGTAAGTTTCCGTATCCGGCTATCTTTACTTCATATCAAACATAGTTACGTACAGTGTTTACAACTAGGTGAAGGATCTCCAGTGGAGGGTCATCGCCCCAATTACAAGATATATATAAGTATCAAACAACATTTTTAGCTAACTCATGAGCAACTTGGTTGGCTTCTCTTGGACAAATATCCAAATAAAGCTTCAGAGAACTCCATTGGTAATATGAGGTAGCTGAGAAGCCCCCCCCCCCCCCCCCCGGATGGCCTTAATTAACTATAAGTAGTCCGACCGGGAAATGATTTTTGCATGCTGGAAAATGTGCCAGCTCCAATCCATATCGAAGGGCGGGTGAGCGTCAACCATAGTTGCATCTTCACATGTGTTAGTTTCCTACATGACACACCTGCACATTTCCTCCTTTTTCATCATGGGTGTCACGACGGTTTTCCAATAAAATCTTATTGAGAAACCGACCCTTTTATAAACCAGTATAGGAAAAATCTTCTTACTGGCAGACAAATCCTTGATACAGAAATCCAGAAGTACTAATTATTATACAAGGTTGAGCTGAGGCTGCTCAACAATTTATTACAAGCACGCCAATATTATACATAAGGACGGATATGACACAAGGGTGTGGTGGCATACTACTGACTTGTAATAAAAGTGGTGGTGGATATGTCACAGTGAAGTGGGTGACATGACTCCTAATCTTACAGCTCATCGAGCGTCGGAGTGAGGCTCGATGTTATTATTCGGGTAGCGGAAGCGTATATGATACAATTGACCAATTCCAGGATCGCACGGGACTGACTGGGACTCCTCTAGGCGTCGGACTCGCTATCGTACTCTTCATCCATAAGATCGCCTTCGTCAACATCTGACCAAATCAATAAGCCAGGTGAGTACTTTGAATGTACTCGCAAGACAGTTCGGACATAAGATATAACAAATGTAAACATGATGCACATCAGCAGTTAGCAATGCACACTCAAATAATAAATCTGCACGGCATGTAAAATAAAAAGGAAGTCAGGCGGTAGTCCTCCCAAAGTCCCAATAAAATGACTGAAAACCGATCAGGTGTCTGAAGCGACGCCTCGAAAGGTAGAAAAACAAATTTACATGCCGCAGTCGGCCGTCTGAGCGACACCACATAAAGGGCTTATATTGAAATGTAAATGACAGTGCGTGCCACAGTCGGACGTCTACGCGACATCTCGGAAAGGGCTTGTAATGAAAGTAAATAACATGGATTCCACAGTCGGATGTCTGAGCGACATCACATAAAGGGCTTATAACAAAAGATAAACAACCAGAATGCCACAGTCGGGCGTTTGCGCGACATCACATAAAGGGCTTATAACAAAAGTAAACAACAAGAATGCCACAGTCGGACGTCTATGCGACGTCACATAAAGGGCTTATATTTCATCATCTGAACTCAAGTTGTTCACGAAATTAAGTCATTTCAAGAAAATACTCAGTAATAATAAGCAGGTTAGTCCATCCACAGGAATAACACTCAGTCGGGTTTACCACTCCTGTTTGTTCATCGGGGATTTGTCACTGAAACTGACACTGAGACTGACATAGATAAGTTGATCACGGTCCTTGACCATAGATACGGTTACTCGAATGATTTTGACTCTACAGAGTTTGTACTATTTAACCACAGCCAACGGATTTCAGTAGTCACGAAGGACTAGTTCCGTTTACGGTATTTCAGAAGAAACCCATCTAACCGGTACACACCCATTCCACATCCCAATGCCAGGAATAACCCTAGGCAACGTTCAAGAAAAACTTTGAGACGTGGAGGCCACAACCTCGAGTAGCATGGGATCAAATTTATATCGCGCGCTCTAGGGGGTTCCCCCCTCTCGGTCCCAACCGGAAACACCCATGCCCCCTGACCGGATGACTGGCTTTAATCCAGGGCCATGGAACCCTCATCACGGCCCCTCTATTTGGTGTGTATGAGAAAAGAGGTTTGCAACTTACTAAACCATATTCTCTGCAGAAAACAAGTGGTAGCACAAAAGGGAAACGCATGTTAACGTGACTTGATCCACGTTATCACTGGAGTTGAATGGTTTGGCATGAGACTGGCATGCTTCAACAATACCATCTTACCACCCTTAATGTCACCACATGATCATGTAAACTCACATCAAATAACACATCGAGTTTCGAAGCTCACTTGTATTAGCTTTGCATGCAATATAACACTTACTTATATTCATATAAACATGCCATGAAATAACTACTCAATCAAACATGCAAAACACTCATCATATCAAAGGTTCAAACATGCTTGCCTGGTTCGGAGTAGTCGAAGTCTAGCTCGGTGAAGTTTGCGGTTCCGTCACCTCCTCCGGTATCTACGGTATAAAGAAAATGCGTACTAATGTAAATACCGTGTGTGCACAAAAAGTGTTCCCAATATTTTTCAAATAAATATGATAAAAAACTAGACAGAAAAATAAAGATGACAAAAAAAGAATCAATCAAAAATCATTTTCTGTTTAAAAGTTACTAAGGTTTTAGACCAGGGACTCATCTGTAATGAAACAGAAAGTTTCTAGGGGTAGTTTTATAAAAACAGAAAACGTTTCGATTAGAAACACGCCAAACCCAAAGGACAACGTATTCTGCCCGAAGGCGTTTTCAGAAAATGGCTTAAAAAACGCTGATGAGGGGGTCCCACCCATCAGGTTTGAATCTTCAAAACAGAGTCGCCGGCGCCCGAAGGCCGCGGTGGTCGTCGGCGGAGATCCACGGCGAGTTAGGAGGAGGGGATGGTACTTACGGACTCGGGGTGCCCTTCCGCGCCTGTGGGTGGTGGAGTTGGTTGTCGGCGAGCACCACGTCAACGGCGGCCTTTACTCCGGCGGACGGCGGTTCGGGCGATGGTGGATCTCGCCTAGGAGAGCTGCAAATGCCAAATCGAGGCTAGGGTCAGACGAGCGGGTGCACTAGAGGGTTGCTGACGCGGTTTGGGAGGCGGAGGTGTACTCACCGGGGTGGATCGTGCCGGAGCCCGAAGCGGATCGGGGCGGCCGGAGTCGAGGAAGGAGACCTTCTCGAGGTCCTCCTGTGGCTAGGCGCAGTTCTGGTGAGGTGGAGGAGTGGTGCGGTATCGAGAACGAGCTCGAGGGCTCCTTTTATAGCTGGTCCGAGGCGGTGGCCGAGAACGGGATAACTCCGGCGATGATTACGGCGAGGCAGTGGTCGGTCAGGTGATTTAGGGGGCTAGGCATCATCGCGATGGTCTACTGGTTCTGTTCAAGTGCGAAGCTTGGCCTGCCTTGGGTGATACTCCAAGTTCTTGATGGAACGGCTCACGGAGCTTGTCGGCGGTAGAGAGCACGCTCTGCGCTGCTCAGGCCACGGCGACGGTGTCACAGCACGCACAGGCAAGCGGACAGCCACTCGGAGGCTTCGGGTGGCTTCACTACTAGAAAAACCCCTACTAATGGCGCACCTAATATGGCCATTAATGCTGCATCAGTGGTGCGCCATTAGTAGCATGCCATTAGTAATTTTTACTAATGGCGCACCACTGGTGCGCCATTAGTATAGGCCAGGGTGCGCCATTAGTATGCCTCACAGGGTCCATGTATACCCAGGTGCTTTGGCATACTAATGGCACACTACGACGTGATGCGCCATTAGTAACCGCGGCATACTAATGGCGCACTGTCCTGTGATGCGCCATTAGTGTGCTTTGTCATACTAACGGCGCACTGTCATTTGATGCGCCACTAATGGCGCACTGTCATTTGATGCGCCATTAGTATGAATATTAGGTTTTTTTATTTTTTATTTTCTGTTTTTTGCACAGGTTACAAAACGTATAATTTGATAAAATATAGACAGCACACATCAACAACAGATTCATCGAATACAATAGAAGAATAGTCTTTCAATACAATTCATCATATTAGTCTCCGAATACAATTCATCATATTAGTCTCCGAATTGAAAAGACCGAACAAAGATAGAACATAATATTACAAGTCTCGAGACCGCGAGTAGCGAGTTTGTCTTCACATTACAAGTCGATATCGATCATCTAAACTACCATCACATAGAAGAGAGCTGCGGTCATCACGATGAGCATCATCACGATGAAACTCGTCTTCATCCGGTTCCTCCAACGCTCCCTCCCCTCTCCCGCTAGATAGCGGGCGTATCTAGATTCGGCCTCGGCCCTAGTGGTGTACCCTTTGTAACTGTTACCGCTGAATCGGTGAACCTGTCTCCGACACTCCTCCCAGTCATCGTAGACTCCGGGAACCTCACCCTTGTACACGATATACGTCGGCATCGCTATGCACTAGCCAAACGAAACGTTAGTACCAATTCACAGACAATACATAAGCAATATATAAGTATGCAACAGAACGATCGGAAGAGAAAAGCAAGACATTAATAGCATCGATTACATCTAAGTTGAACGACTCTCGAAACCAAAGAGACATACTACAAGTTCATTAAAGTTTAATTACAACATGAGCCAATCGATGTTTCAGAACTAGACACAGCATCACTGCTTTCGACTCGACTCAAGGGACCGGAGCGTGGATGAAGCCGCCGTCTATCGTGGGAGTCATGAAATAACGGTCGTTGTCAGCCTGCATTTGTAGCATTGTGTCGATGTCACTGTTGGACGGTTGATTGCTGAGGTAGAACTGCCCCGAGGTACGAAGGACATCTTGATGGATGATTTCCGCAAACTCCGACTGGATGCGAAAGAATTCTTGTCGGAGGTCCGCGTCCTGGATTGCCGACACGCTCTTTGCCCAATCTTTGAGTTTACTCGGTAGCAGAAGTTGATGATGGTCCCGTACGATCGCCCGCATGTGATGGATGGCGTAGTAGGCACCCTTCTGACCGCCAGGCGGCTGCTTGACGCAGCAGAACATCGTATTGTGGGAGAACACATGCTTGCCGTACTTACGAATAGGCTTGGTGAAGGTGCCTCCAGATTTGGCGTAGCCGGGGAGAACATCATCAAGAACCTTCTTGACATTTGTGTAGTCTACGTTCGACTGACGGTCCGGGTCGAAATACGTGGCCATGGAATATTTGGGGCTTAGGAGGATGAGCGTGCAACATGTGTCACTGCAGAAAACACGGAATGTTAAAAGAAAAACGATCGAAATGTAAGAATTTATATGTTACGGGCCGGTTGAGGGGAGGACTTAGTCGGGAAAGTAAGGCACGAGGAAGTTATCCTTATCTTGGTTTGCCAGAATGACGCCTTCGAGGTAAGAACTCGCGACTTGCCGGTCCCCAGCACTGCCCAAGATCTTAGCACGCATGTAGAAGGGGTCGACTATCACGATGTTCGGGGTCTTGTCGCGAATGATCCGCATCTCCATACTCAGCGAAAATAGCCGAACAAAGGTGTAGTGCAGCGGATGAAGGTTCAACATAGCGTGGATGTCATCAAAATGCAGGACGATCATACGCCCGATGGAGTTATCCACAAAGCCCTTGCCCTCTGGCACCTTGGCCGCGAAAACCGGGTATGCCACATCCTTCTCTCTGAGACGCCGCTTCTCCAAAGAAAGAACACTGTCATGCAGACTCCGCATAGCACCGGTTGCAGCATTGAGCATATTTGTCGGTAGCATCGCCCTACCCGCCACATGCACCCTCCTCGAGATATCCTGCGGTGAAGGTGGCCCGTCCTGAGCACGGATCGTACTCGGTGCCGGCTGGCTCGCACCCTTCTTAGTCTTTCTTTTGCGTGCCTTCTTCTTCTCCTGTAATGGGACCGAGTTCTGCTCACAGACCGCCTTCTTGAGTGTGTTGGGGCTGATAATATTTCGCACCTCGCCTATCTGAGGCTCGGTGAAGTCGGCAACTGGAGGCGTCTCCTGAGAGCTGAACGCTAGACGGCGCTGTTGCAACTTGGCTTCTCCGCAGTACCAGCTAGATCGCACACGTCTTTTATTGGGTTTGGTTCTTGAGAAGGAGGCCCCATGAAGTCGCCATCGTACCCATGATCGGCAAAGTACTGATCGACGTTGCTAAATGTATCATCGTCGTCGTCGTCGTCGTTCTGATCCTATGCCATATGCATGTTTGGTTCCAGTGGCATAGGGATGTCCGGCACCGTTACGGCGGTCTTGCCATGGGGCCGACTTGGCGCCGGCACGACTAGCGGTGTTGTCTTTGGGGTGGTGTCCCCCGCCCCCAAACGAATCTGGCTCTTCGGCCAAACCAGGGGCCAGCTCAGGCAGGCGCGACGGGTCGAATCAGAGGTAACAAGTCGTCGCAGCCTGGCAGCACCCGAACCAGTTGAACCCTAAACAAGTTGGGTGGCATCTGGGTACCGTGGAACAAGGGGTTGCCCGGTTGAACGATTTTGCCCTTGGCGACATCGACCAACTCGTTGTTCACGAAGTGGAGGAGAGTGCACAGAACATCGGCGGCGCCCTGCGAAAACATGTAGGGCGTCAGGGATGCCCAGTCAAAGGCAAGGAGATGAAGTCCTCGGCCGAGAGAGGCTTAATTAGTTACTGTGATGATGACGTCGAGCTCGGCTAATGTCGACGCACCGCCAACGGCGGGTGTGCAGTTGACGGAGGGGCCGCTTGCTGCAGAGGTGCTGGCCAGCATACACCCGGGTGCATTAAGCTCCCGTGCCAGCGTCGGAGACACCAATGCCGCCTCCGCCGGAGGCACCAATGGCCCCACCATCGCATTATGCGAGTTGCTGGCCGTGAAGCTAGGAATCGGAGGCGGCCCCTGTTGGCCGCCCGCAATCCACGCACTCAACCCCGAGATCAAGGTAGGCACAATGGCGGTGATCGTCGCTCCGAGTCGTTGTTCCACTTGCTCTTGGACAATCTCCGGAATCCGCGCCACCTGTGCCTTGAGTTCTTGAACCTCTCGCGCCTGGCTTTCCGAGCTGGTCTTTTTCTCCTTCCGCACACCAGCAGTATAGTATGACCCCCATTTTGTCGACAAGCCTTTGCCGGTCACACGACCAGCTGACGTCGGCTTACTGAGCTTATCCTTGTTCTTCATTACATTCAACGCCCTATTTAGAGTAGTGTCCCAAGGGTTGCTCTTAGTCGACCCCGCGCTACTGCTTTCAGTCGCCTGCGGAAGGAATGTGAACCATTTAGAAATTTGGCTTCATTAATTAGAATGCAACCATATGGAGCTAATTACGCGGGGGTGTATTCCTTACCAGAACAAGCTCAAGCTGCCTGGTCTTCGGATCCGTGGTAAGCTCCTTTGTTTTCAGGTCCTTCTTGTACCGGGCCCTGACAAAGTTCCTGGTCTGCTTGTTACCGCCGTATTTCTCGAAGAGGGGCGGTAGGCCTTGCTCGGCACGGTCTGCCTCCTCCTTGTCCCATATAGGATCCGCCACTCTGTAACCGCCGGGACCGAGTGTGTGTTCCCCTATGTTCAGCTCCCGCATTTGTTTCCCCCACTCACTTGATTGGGAGCTTGCGGTGCTCGAGCAATTGATCTTGAAGTCATTGTAGTCATCTTCGGTGATCGAAGAATTTTTCTCCTTGATCTTCTGATAACTCTCACCTTTCTCGATCATTTTCTTCACATTGCTTTTCCAAGTAGACAGGGCCTTGCTCATCTTCGTGAGGGCAGCATTGTTCACTTTATTCCCTTTGAGGCTTGTGTTTGCAAATTCAGCAGGGAACTTGTATCGTTCGTGCAGCTTCGTGAAGAGGAGGTGGCGCAAATTCCCTCGGTCGGGATGCCTCAGGTTCTCGGTGTTGATTGAGACGGTGCTCCGGACAATGCACCCGAGCTGAAGCGAGTACCCCTTGACTATTCATTCGGGCACCGTTGGATTCCCGTTGGAGTCCACTTCAGTAACTTCCTCCTTGAGGGTGAGGAGCACGATCGGGCGCCGGTCCTTCCGTTGCCTCTTCGGTTGGCTGCCATCTGTGCGGGCGCCGCCATCATCAGTGGTGGCATCCTCGGTGGCACCATCAGTGGTGGCATCAGTGTGGTCATCCTCGGCGGCACCATCAGTGGTCTCAGGATCGGTGGGGAAGGCGGCGGCCTCATACAAGTGAGGTTGTTCCTCCATCTCCTGGGATAGCTCCCAGAATGCCTTGCCGCCCGAACCCCCGGCCTCATCGTTGTGGGCCATGTTTCTCTCTAAATAGAAACAAAGTTTGGTCAAAAAGTTGGTTATTGTCAAGGAACAATTGAGAGATGTTTGTGATATTGCCTAGGTGTTTTGGGATAGAACCTGTTAGTGTGTTGTTGCTAAGGTCCAAGTCCACGTTCTCAAGGTAACCTAGTTCTTGAGGGGTGTGTCTAGAAAGTTCACTCTTCTTTTTAGAAGACAAGCATCTGAAATGGTATTGCCTTTCCTTAATTTGTACTATTTTTTCATTGTGTTGAATACTTATGTGGGTGAGTGTATCTGTAATTACTTTTCCAAGGCAGTAGCTGTTAGCTGATCTGATCGATTTGAAGGTTTGACTTGTCCTCTTCTTTCTGATCATCTTCAACACTGTAAGTTTTGTGATTCATGTTGTGTATACAAACAATTGGGTGGCTTTAAAGGCTATTGATATCTTCTTTCGGATAATTCATTTTGCAACAAACAAAGAAATTGTAGGTTTTTCCATTCACCAACATGTATTGAGAATGCCTTTGCTGCCTGAGAATAGAATGCTCATCCGCTTCGAACTAAGGCTTTTGCGATTATTTTTGGTTCTGTACATGATGCAAAATGGATGGATGGATGAATATAATGAAGCAAGTAATTGTCCTGCCTTGGAAATTAAGCTGGTGCCTACAGGTATATGTATGTATTGTTCGGTTGGTCCTGAAAAACAAAAGCTATCTAGCTAGTATGCAATGCAAATTAAGCTGCAGATAGCTTATTGTCTCCTCTCACTATCTCTCTATCACACATGGCAAGCAAGGGTGTCTGAGTGTGTGAATAAAATACTAAACTAATCCAACCACTAAAGCAAATTAATTTTTATTTCGGTTGAGAATCGGGCACCTTCTAGGTCAAGAAAATTGGGCATGACCTTTGCTAATTTTCTTGACCTAGGAGTGCCCCATTTCTTAACCGAAACGGAAATTAATCAACGTTTCAGGAGAAAGGGGTTATTTTAGAAGATCACAAGTAGCAGCAGCATCACTTGACAAAATCACAACTAGCAGCAACAACTCGCAGATAGCAGCAGCAGCATCACTTGACAAGTAGTACAGCAGCCGCGTGGGCTGGATTAGCAAGAAAGCTGATGTACAAAACCTCAAAACAATGCAAAGTGCTGTGGGCTAAAAAACAATTACAGTAGACTAAAAAACAGGAATCATTATCTTCTATATGAAGCTGCTGATGATGCAACTTTAGTCTTCACTAGATAGAAATACTGTTGGATGTTAGTACGACAGTGCAAGATTAATTCAGTAATTCAGTTCCAGATGTGCTTTAGGATACAAGTTGTTTTTTTTGACTATTTGACTAACTGTTGGCTGTTTGACTAACTATCTAATTTGTTCCCTGAACTTGACTGCAGCTAAAGAGTCACTTATTCTGAGAGCGGCATTTTGTTGAGCTAAACTCGCAGCTTCAAGAGAAAGCTCACCCTGGAAAAAAAACTACTATCCATAAGTCAGAACCAACTTGACCTCTTGGACTTAGGAAGTGATTTTACTATAACAATGAAGAATTAAACCCAGAAAGTACGACCAGGTACAGGCGTCTAAACATAAACAGGAAGATAACAATAGAGACCATGTCTAGTTCAGGTAGGGATGTAGGGCGGCGCCCAATCCACCCCGCTTCGTAGTCAAAGTAGATCAACTTAGTTATAATCCTCCCGGTTCAGCTTTAGTTCAGTTTGAACTGTTCCGGGTTTCATTGCTTATTCAGAGTCAAGAAGGGTATTAAAAGGAAAAACCAAAAATATTTCAATGCACAAGAACCATGAGCCATTTAGCAACATGGGTAGAGCAACAAGCCTTGAGCCCTGCCCTCGCTCTTGTTGCAGATAGTGGGAAACAACACATCTGGAACTAACTAACTGCTGTATTTTGGTGATATGTTACTCCGAAACACTTGTTTTTTTTGTCAGCGCAGCTGGCTTAACATACTAAATTAGAAGTACTTTTTAATGATTCCTGGTTTTTGGATCAATTACAGTTGCTGCTGCTGTGAATCAACTATACAAAGGCCGAAAATTACACTAATAATTACAGTGTAAAAACCATGGAAATATACAGTAATTCCACTAAAAATGCCACTTGCAAATACAGAGCAAAAATCCACTAGAAGTACACTGTAAACCCACTACCATTTACAGTGTAAATTCCACTAACAATTACAGTTTAAATTTCACTGAAAATGCATAGTAATTACACTAAAAGTACACTATAGAGGGGGGGAGGGGGAGAGGAGGAGGGGGAGCTCACGGGGGCCGGGGAGTGGGGCGCGGGGAGGATGCCGGGGAGTGGGGCGCGGGGAGGATGTCGGGGACGAGGTCCGGGTGGTGGTGGTGCTCCGGCGACGGTGGTGTGGACGGGGCGGCGTCCGGGCGGCGGGGTCGCGTCGAGGCGGCGGGGCAGCGTCGAGGTGGCGGGGCAGCGGCGTCGGGGCGGGGTCGAGGCGGCGTCGGGGCGGCGTCGGGGCGGCGGGGCAGCGTCGAGGCGGCGTCGGGGCGGCGTCCGGGCGGCGGGGTCGCGTCGAGGCGGCGGGGCAGCGTCGAGGTGGCGGGGCAGCGGCGTCGGGGCGGGGTCGAGGCGGCGTCGGGGCGGTGTCGGGGCGGCGGGGCAGCGTCGAGGTGGCGTCGGGGCGGCGGGGTAGCGTCGAGGCGGCGGGGCAGCGTCGAGGTGGCGGGGCAGCGGCGTCGGGAGAGGAGAGGGGAAGGGGATAGAGGGCGAGGGCGAGGGAGAGAGGGGCCGGGGAGGGAATATGGGTGGGGCCGGGCACAATACTAATGGCGCACCACCCCTCGGTGCGCCATAAGTACATCCATACTAATGGCGCACCCCACCGTGGTGCACCATTAGTATTTTTTTTTGCTCGGGCCAACAGGTTATCTAGGCCAAATAGCGTTTCACGGACGTGCGCGTCCATGATCCCACGGATTGCAACTGGAAGTATCTGCGTCATCAGCACGTGACAGTCGTGAGACTTCATCCCACTGAACTTCTGCTTCGCTGGGTCTAGGTATCTGCTTATCTTCCCCGCGTAACCGTAAGGAAGTTTTACTCCTAGGAGGCAGGTGAAAACTGCTCGATCTCCTCCTGACTTAGAGTGAAGCACGCGGGAGGGTAGTCATTTCCGGTCTTCTTGGCCTTTTTGCCTTTGCGACGACTTCCTGTGTCCTGCTTCGCCTCATCATCATCATCATCATCATCATCATCATCATCATCATCATATATAGCGTGAAGCTCCTGCCTGATGCCCATTGATTTCAAGTCTGCCCTTGCTTTTGGCCCATCTTTGGTCCTCTCTGGCATGTTGAGCAGGGTACCAAGCAGACTCTCGCACATGTTCTTCGTGATATGCATGACATCAAGGCTGTGAGGCACACGGTGGATCTTCCAGTACGGCAAGTCCCAGAAAACAGACCTCGTTTTCCATACCTTCAGCAGCGGCTCTGGCACATTTCGCTTCTTTCCCGGCTCTGGCGCCTTTTGCTTCTTTCCCGGCAGTGGGCAGTCTTTCCAATTTTTCAACAGCTTGTCTATTTCCTCGCCGCTCCTCGTACACGGGCGTTTTCGGGGTTCGGTTTCACCATCGAACAGATCCTTGCGTTTCCTCCACGGGTCATCGTCGCGAAGCCACCTTCGATGTCCCATGAACACGGTTTTCAAAGACCCGGGATCTCTATCTAGCTGGCGATACATTGTGTCATCCATGCACCTTACGCATCCAAAAAATCTGTGGACTACCTGCCCCGCAAGATATCCGTAACCGAGATAGTCGTGCACCGTCGTGAGCAGTGCGGCTCTCATAGGGAAATATTCTTTCTCTGCGGCGTCCCACGTATTGGCTGGCGTTTTCCACAGCGTGTCAAGCTCCTCTTTCAGCAGCCCCAGATACAGATTGATGTCGTTCCCTGGTTGTTTCGGCCCTTCAATTAGCATACTCATGTGAATGTACTTCCTCTTCATGCACAACCAGGGGGAAGGTTGTACATCCACACAAACACAGGCCAGGTGCTATGTGTGCTTCTCTGGCTGCCAAACGGATTGACTCCATCGGTGCTCGCGCCCAGCACGATGTTCCTTGGATCGTTCCCAAATTCTGGGTATTCGAAGTTCAACGCTTGTCACTGGCTCGCATCCTTAGGGTGACTCGGCATCTTGTCTTTTTTATCTATCTCCGGATCATTTGCGTCATCTTCTCGCTTCTTCTCCTCCCTATCCGCGTGCCAACGCAGGAGCTTTGCTACCTTAGGGTCCGCGAAATACCGCTGCAGACGAGGAGTGATCGGAAAGTACCACACCACTTTTCGAGGAGCTTTCTTCCTCTTCTTGTATAGAGTGACACCGCACACCGGACATATGGTAGACTCCGCGTGCTCGTCCCGATAAATGATGCAATTGTTCATGCACATATGGTATTTCACGTGCGGTAAATCCAGAGGACACACGATTTTCTTCGCCTCCTCCAAACTGGTCGGGCACTTGTTCCCCTTGGGAAGACGTTCGTGCCAGAATGACATGTTCTCGTCGAAGCATGCGTCGGTCATTTTGTGTTTTACCTTCATCTCCAGAGCCATGAGCGTTACTTTCAGGCGGGTATCCTCGGGCCTGCATCCTTCATACAATGGAGTAACCGCGTCTAACTCAAGTTGATCCATCTTGGCTTTCTCTCGGGCGGCAGCTCTTGCGTTATTCGTCTGCTTGAGAAGCAGCTCTTGAATATGAGGGTCCTGCACCCAGCCCATCGATGGTCCAGCGTCGTCTGCTCCGCCGGCATCATCATCATGTCCTGCATCTTCTACATGATGACTTTGTACAGCATCACCGTCGTGATCATCTCCTAGGGATTCTTCGTCTTCTCGCCCGCCCGAGCCGCGGTGGTTGTCTTGTTTCCCTTCCTCATTTCTTGCCCGGCCCCCATGGACGACTTCGTAGTCATCTTCATCACCTTGCCACCGATAGCCATCCATGAAACCATGCAAGAGCAGGTGGTCCCGCACCTGCCTGGAATCCGGGTCCGCAATAAGGCTATTCAGCTTGCATCTTCGACACGGACATCTTATCTCCGTCTCGTTCTTTTGAAGCATCTCGGCCTTCGCGGACCTCAAAAACCTATTCACGATGCCTTCGGTGATCGTGCGGACCATGGTCGCCTGCGGGTAGAGCAAAACGGTATTTTAGAACCAAGAAAAAATTTGGCATGACTTTCCCTAAAAATAGGACCAAAAAGAATGCTTAATGCCAAAATTCTCGCCGAAACGAAAATGAATCAACATTCCGGCAAAATATTGGCAACTATCGCATTTCAAATACCGGTACACCTCCAAACACAAACACATATGCAACACCACAAACATATGCAACACCACGAACATACATAGATCTAGCTAGGCCATAAAAAGTGCATGTGCACATTGTTGTAGGGAGAACAACATAAATATAGCTTCCCCCCTTACTTACCTAGCAAAACAAGGTAACCTAACCACTTAATTTGAATGAATCTATGGTGGAAATGAGGTGAAAAAGAGGAGGCACCCGAGACAAGGAGGAGGCGGTGGAGAGAATGAAGTGGGGAGAAAGTGATTGTGGGAGGAGAGGCTGTCCAAAATATCTTATTGCTGCCCACTTACTAATGGCGCACCAACAACAAATGCGCCATTAGTAATCCAGGTTACTAATGGCACACCCCCTGGTGGTGCGCCATTAGTAGTTTTGCAAAAAAAACATACTAATGGCGCACTCTGCCACGGTGCGCCATTACTAGTTTAAACTAGTAATGGCGCACCTCGTGAGAGTGCGCCATTAGTAGTTTAGCAAAAAAAGGAATAAAAAAATAATAAAAAAAATAACATTAGTGGCGCACTTTCTGGCTGGTGCGCCATTACTAGTTACAACTAGTAATGGCGCACTTCCTGTGGATGCGCCATTAGTATGTTTGGACAGGCGCACTAGTTCAAAAAAATGATACTAATGGCGCACCGTGGGCAAGGTGCGCCATTAGTAGTTTCAACTCTAATGGCGCATCAGAAGGTGGTGCGCCATTAGTATATACTAATGGCGCACCACCTGTCTGGTGCGCCATTAGTGTCAATCCCATCTATAGCCCTTTTTCTAGTAGTGCTTGGGCGGTGCTGGACGGCGCCGAAAGGTGGTGCTGGTTCCTGCTGGCCGCCACGGGTGACTCTGCCACCGCAGAAGCTGCCGGCGTCGGCGAGACATGTCACCACCGACTCTGGTGCCCGTCAAAATGACCGTGCCGTGCTCTGGATAAGAAGAAGGAGCAGTGAGCATCGCGCCACAGCGGGCACTGGTGAGATTGACGCCGCGTTCTGAAGAAAACGACACTGACGGCAGAACTGAAACACTGAAACTCTGAATTTTACTGAATTTTGCCAGGAACAGTGCACGCCAGGTGTTCGATGACATGATTTTGGCATGTGGAAAATTTTTCTGGGGCTGATCTTTGGTGAGGTGGTCTCTTGATGCATCTAGGTGTTGCCTGATTTATCCCAGAATTTTTGGAGAAGAAAAATATTGAATTTCACCAAAAATGACAAATCTGGTTCCAACATGCAGTGAGCAAAACTTGAAAATTTTAAATTGTGGAAGAGTGTATCTTGATGGATCTAGGTTGGGGGTACTAAGGACAAGTCAGAGGAGTTTGTTTGGGATCAAAACTCAAAAGAAATCTGGTACTTCCTTTGTAAATCACCTAGGTCCAAAATAAATGACAGAAATAGTTTTGGGGGTAAAATAAATGGAATAAAAATCAAAAATGGGTTGAACTTGCTAGGATTGGATATTTGACTTGACCCAAAGTGGAGGGAGTGGTTTTGGAAGAAATTTTTAACATGAGGCATGGCAAAAGAGAGTGGTTTGAATAAAAGAATAAATTCAAAAACCCAAAGGTTTTCTTTTTAAATTGAAAAACTTTTCAAAATTAATTGTGATGAGTCAACACTAGTGTAAAGCCTTCAATACCAAACATCAAGGTTGAGGATGACCCAAAACTAAAATATTTGTCATAAGAGAAAATTTTGAGAAGAAGAGTCTTTTTAGAAAGATTTAAAATAGCCTCCTTCAAATCAAACAAAGAATTTGCTAAAAACCAAATCAAAATTTTTGGAGTGTCACAACACCTACCCCCTTAGGAAAAATCTCGTCCCCGAGATTTCAGCAGATCCTCAAATAGGTGTGGGTGTTCTGTCCGAAGAAAATCTCTTTCCCATATTGCTTCGTCCTCGGTGTGATTGCTCCACTGAACTTTGAAAAACTTAATTGTTTTCTGACGGGTCCTCCTTTCAGACTCCTCCAATATTTTTATTGGATGTTCCCTGTAGGTGCGGTCTGGTTGCATGTCAATGTCTTCATGAGTTACATGCTTCTTTGGGTTGCTTACGCATTTCCTCAACTGCGAGACGTGGAACACGTCGTGAACGTCTGACAGTTCTTCGGGTAGGTCTAGCTGGTAGGCTACTGTGCCTCTTTGCGCAACTACACAGAAGGGTCCGATGAATCTTGGTGTTAGCTTTCCTTTAACTTAGAATCGTTGCAGGCCCCTCATAGGAGATACTCGTAGGTACACATACTCACCGGGTTCAAAGCTGACTCCCCGATGTTTTCGATCGTAATAACTTTTCTGTCGGCTTTGAGCCGTCTTGAGTCGGTCCCTGATTAGCTTAACCTTCTCCTCAGCTTCCTTGAGCATTTCTGGGCCGAAGATACGACTGTCTCCGGTCTCTGACCAATTTAGTGGGGTACGACATGTCCGCCCGTACAAGGCTTCAAAAGGTGCCATTTGTAGGCTGGCTTGGTAACTGTTGTTGTATGCGAACTCGGCATATGGCAAGCTTTCTTCCCAATTGGTTCCATAGGTGAGGACACACGCTCTCAGCATGTCCTCTAGAATTTGGTTCACGCGTTCAGTTTGTCCATCAGTCTGAGGGTGATATGTTGTACTGAATGCTAGTTGAGTTCTCGGAGCTTGTTGTAATTGATCCCAAAAATCTAGAGACGAACTGAGTGCCTCTGTCAAATATTATAGTCTTTGGAATCCCATGCAGACAGACTATACGGGAGAGATAAAGCTTGGCAAGCTTCTGAGTGGTGTGGGTTGTCTTTACTGGGATGAAATGTGCTACCTTAGTTAATCTATCTGTGATGACCCATATGGCATCATTTCCGTATCGTGACCGAGGTAGTCCGACAATAAAATCCATTCCAATTTTGTCCCATTTCCACTCTGGTATCTTGTTTGGCTGTAATAGCCCTGCTGGTTTTTGGTGCTCGGTTTTAATGCACTGACATGAATCACAACATGCAATGAATGTGGCTATATCCCTTTTCATACCGTGCCACCAAAATTTTTCCTGTATGTCCTTGTACATTTTGGTCCCTCCAGGATGGATTGAATATGGAGCGGTGTGGCCTTCGGCTAGAATTTGTTGTTTAAGGCCTTCTATATTTGGTACGCAAAGCCTATCTCCGTACCACAATATTCCCTTATCGTCTATGACGAATTCTAAGGCCTTGCCCAAACTCACTTTTCTTTTTATGCCTTCGATGTTGGGGTGTCCATGCTGAGCCTCCTTAATCTGTTCTATCAGGGTAGGCTGTATTTCCAAATTTGACACCTTTCCCTCCATGACCATCACCAAGTTGACTTTGGCGAATTCCTGCTGAAATTCAGGTCTCAAGTTTGGTAGACTGACGTTGCCCGAACTGGGGTTCCGACTAAGAGCATCCCCCACTACATTTGCTTTTCATGGATGGTAGTGAATGCCAACATCATAATCTTTCACTAATTCCAACCAGCGTCGTTGTCGTAGATTGAGTTCTGGTTGTGTGAAAATATATTTGAGGCTTTTATGGTCCGTATATATTTCACAATGATTGCCAAGCAAAAAGTGTCTCCACTCCTTGAGTGCATGAATGACTGCTGCCAACTCCAAGTCATGAGTGGGATAATTCTCCTCATGCTTTCGTAATTGCCTGGAAGCGTATGCGACTACTTTGCCTTCTTGCATTAATACGCATCCGACAATATACTTCAAAACTTTTGTGTATGTCTGGTACAACCAATACTGGTGCTGTCGTTAATTTCCTTTTGAGTTCTTGGAAACTTTTCTCGCAAGTTTCAGTCCATACAAATTTCTTATCCTTCTTGAGTAAATGTGTCATCGGTTTTGCTATGGTGGAGAACCCTTCAATAAACCTTCGGTAGTATCCTACCATTCCCAAGAAACTTCGTACATCCGTTACACTGGCTAGTGGTTTCTAGCCAAGTACGGCCTTGACCTTTTCCGGGTCTATGGCAACACCTTCTTGGGTTAGTACATGGCCTAGAAAACCAATATGTCTTAACCAAAATTCACATTTGCTGAACTTGGCATATAATTGATGTTTCCTTAATTCTCCCAGTACAATCCTGAGATGTTCAGCGTGCTCTTCTGGTGTCTTGGAGTATACGAGAATATCATCAATGAACACCACCACAAATTTGTCCATAAATTTCATAAATACTTTGTTCATGAGGTGGACAAAATATGCGGGGGTGTTTGTCAGTCCAAACGGCATTACTATAAACTCATATAGTCCGTATCTGGAGGTGAATGCTGTCTTGGGAATATCTTCTGTCTGTACTTTTAATTGATGATACCCCAACCTTAAATCAATTTTTGAGAAACCTTGGCCTGTGCGAGCTGGTCAAATAAGTCATTCATCCATGGCATTGGATATTTGTTTTTGATGGTGACCATGTTGAGTGCTCGATAGTCTATACAAAACCTTAGTGTCCCATCTTTTTTCTTGGCAAATAATACTGGTGAACCCCAAGGTGAGGAGCTGGCTCGTATAAATCCTTTGTCCAGTAATTCTTTTATTTGCTTCTTTAATTCTACCAACTCGGAGGGTGCCATTCTATAGGGCTTCTTGTAAATGGGGGTGGTTCCAGGTGCTAGCTCAATGATGAACTCTATTTCCCGGTCTGGCGGCATGCCTGGTAGCTCTTTGGGAAATATGTCGGGGAACTCACACACCACTGGAACTTTGCTTAACTCTGAAATGTCCACCTTGTTCAACCTTGGTTGCCGTGATATTTGTCTTTCTTGAGCTGCAATTTTTATTGTCTTCCCGTGATGATGGGTAAGAATTACAGTCCGATTGAAGCAGTCAATAAATCCTTTGTTGGTGGTTAACCAGTCCATTCCTAGGATAACATCCAGTCCCTTATTTTCCAATACAATGAGGTTTGCATGAAACTTTAGTCCTCCAAACTCAATAACCACACCTTGGCAGTAACTCTGAGTCACTTGCTTAATCCCAGGGGACTTGATGATCATGGATTTTTCCAAGGGGAGCATCGAAAAATCATTTTGCAAAGCAAATTTCTTTGAAATGAACGTGTGAGAAGCTCCAGAATCAAACAAAACCGTGGCAGGTATTGTGTTGACAGGGAACGTACCGAGTACGATATCCGGGGCATTCTGTGCTTCTTCCTTGGTCACATGGTTCAAGTGACCCTTCTTGTGATTGTTATTGGAGTTGGAGTTGTTTCGCTTGGGCGTTGAATTATTGCCACCGTTGTTCGGCTTGGGGGCTAAGTTTCTTGGCTTTGGACACTTCTTGGCATAGTGTCCTTCCTCTCCACAAGCGTAGCAAGTAACACCTGGGCGATATGTAAAGTCCTTGTCCCTCGCATGGAAATTTTTGTTTGGGTGTGAAACATTGGTCGTGGGTTTGTGTGCCCCACCTTTCTGAAAATCAATCTTGCTCCGGTGGTTGCGAGCAAGATTAGTCTGGTCCCTTTTGCGCTTGCGAAAATCCTCCAAGCTGCGGCGCTCATTTTCCAATGTAATAGCTTTGTCCACAAGTTTTTTGAAATCCGGGAAGGTGTGTACGACCAGCTGGCATTTAAGTGCTGGTGCCAGACCGTCCAGGAACTTCTCCATCTTTTTGTTTTCAGTCATATGCTCTTCGTTGGCGTAACGAGACAATAGAGTAAACTGACTATTGTACTCAGTCACTGTCACGGTTCTCTGCTTGAGGTCATCAAACTCCCTCTTCTTGATCTTCATAATACTTCTGGGTACGTGCGCCCCACGAAAACCTTCTTTAAATTCTTCCCAGGTGATGTCATTTTCATTGGGGTGCATGTGTAGGAAATTCTCCCACCATGATGCAGCTGCTCCAGTGAGGTAGTGCATATAGTACCTTCTCACGGTCTGAACATTGTGCAATAATTAATTTCCTTTCAATGTCTTGAAGCCAATCATCGGCCTCAAGAGGTTTGTCAGTATGAGAGAACGTTGGGGGACGCGTCTTTTGTAGTTCAGATAATTTGGATTGCTGCTGATATGGTCCACGGTGATTTCCCATATTGATGACATGGTTCATCATTTCTTGATGTTGTTGCTGACTTTGCTCATAAAGGCGGCATACTTAAGAAAATGTTGCTTCACTGTCTTGCTCACTTGACTGCCCCTGTGTGAAATTGTTACCTGTCTGCGTACCATAATTTTCTTCCGGCGGACTTGGCATAGAACGAGTCCAAGGACGGGGCATTTTTTGCTCTGGGGTATTTTTTTGAAAAACTTATGAGAAGAGCTGAGTGGCAGAATAAATAATTTTGCAAGGCGAAAAATTAAGAACTCCAACATTTTTCAAGAAAATACTTGGTTGTGCATGGAGAAGGACTGCTTAGTACGTATCTTACAAGCAAGCAGTAATTATACAATACATCACTCAGGATGTGCGTACACATTCCTGACATGTTATTTAGGCTAGTGCACTTCTCCCAGTCCCTACATGATGCGCACACAAACTACTTCTCACAACCTATATACATATAAACATATCATACAAGCTGACACATTGCACGGCTGCCAGGCGCACTCAGTCGGAGATGGTGAGAATTTCCCTCGGCCTGCCAAGGATAAGACCCAGTGATGCTGGAGACTCAACCTCCTCCTCACTAATAGGCTCCAGACGTGAAGCACTGAGCTGTGGAGCTGGTGCGGGTGTGGTAGGTGGTGCAGCTCTAACTGGAGTAGGAGCGATGACTCGGTCAAAATCTTCAGGAGTAGGCAGGCGGCGAGCAGTGGCGAAGGTGGCAGGTGTATGGGATGCTGAGGACGAGACGAAAGTCAGTGGTGGTGCTATATGGAGGAGCTCCCTCCTGTTGACGGAACAGTTATGCACGAAGTCCATACGAGCAGCCACAAGGTTGTCCACGAGGTTATCAAAAGCTGCTTTGAGGGCCTTGAGGTACTCAACTAACATCTCAATAGCCTCATCTCTCTCTCCCCTAGGGCAAGCGAGTGCATAGTGACATGTGTATGGCATGTGGCATGGGAGGTAGCGGTAGCGACGAGTCTTCATTGAAGGAAGAACATCCCGAAGGCGAACTATCGCCTCACGGGCAGCCATCTGCATAGCATGCCTCTCCGTAGGCATGGCCCTTCCCACAAACCGGAAGCAGCATGACTCAACACGTCCTCCCTTGAATTGCACCGCGGCCTGGTGCATGGACAGACTATCGCTGATCTTGTGCTGGTAGAGTGTGAACTCCGGACGAGTCGATGGCCCGATCGCAATTTTGACGATGGAGACGAGAAGCTTAACGAACCCCTCAGGTACATTGACGAACACCTGTGACTCACAGTCATTGCCAACCATCTACAAAAGTAGACAAAAATTCTGAATAGTCAAATCATAAATTTACGCTGACTGTAAGAAAATGACTACATTTGCAAAATATTAAAATAGCACTTATTAATCTAATAAACGATTAGCGATCGCACCTAGTGGCTTCCTACAGTCAGCCTGGCTCTGGTACCAAGTTTGTCACGACCGGTTTTCCAATAAAAAGCTTATTGAGAAACCGACCCTTTTATAAACCAGCATAGGAAAAATCTCCTTACTGGCAGACAAATCCTTGATACAGAAATCCAGAAGTACTAATTATTATACAAGGTTGAGCTGAGGCTGCTCAACAATTTATTACAAGCACGCCAATATTATACATAAGGGCGGATATGACACAAGGGTGTGGCGGCATACTACTGACTTGTAATAAAAGTGGTGGTGGATATGTCACAGTGAAGTGGGTGACATGACTCCTAATCTTACAGCTCATCGAGCGTCGGAGTGAGGCTCGATGATATTATTCGGGTAGCGGAAGCGTATATGATACAAGTGACCAATTCCAGGATCGCACGGGACTGACTGGGACTCCTCTAGGCGTCGGACTTGCTACCGTACTCTCCATAAGATCGCCTTCGTCAACATCTGACCAAATCAATTAGCCAGATGAGTACTTTGAATGTACTCGCAAGACAGTTCGAACATAAGATATAATAAATGTAAACATGATGCACATGAGCAGTTAGCAATGCACACTAAAATAATAAATCTGCAAGGCATGTAAAATAAAAAGGAAGTCAGGCGGTAGTCCTCCCGAAGTCCCAATAAAATGACTGAAAACCGATCGGGTGTCTGAAGCGACGCCTCGAAAGGTAGAAAAATAAATTTACATGCCGCAGTCGGGCGTCTGAGCGACACCACATAAAGGGCCTATATTGAAATGTAAATGACAGTGCGTGCCACAGTCGGACATCTACGCGACATCTCGGAAAGGGCTTGTAATGAAAGTAAATAACATGGATGCCACAGTCGGATGTCTGAGCGACATCACATAAAGGGCTTATAACAAAAGATAACCAACCAGAATGCCACAGTCGGGCGTCTGTGCGATGTCACATAAAGGGCTTATAACAAAAGTAAACAACAAGAATGACACAGTCGGACGTCTACGTGACGTCACATAAAGGGCTTATATTTCATCATCCGAACTCAAGTTGTTCATGAAATTAAGTCATTTCAAGAAAATACTCAGTAATAATAAGCAGGTTAGTCCATCCACAGAATAACACTCAGTCGGGTTTACCACTCCTATTTGTTCACCGGGGATTTTCACTAAAACTGACACTGAGACTGACATAGATAAGTTGATCACGGTCCTTGACCATAGATACAGTTACTCGAATGATTTTGACTCTGCAGAGTTTGTACTATTTAACCACAGCCAACGGATTTCAGTAGTCACGAAGGACTAGTTCCATTTACGGTATTTCAGAAGAAACCCATCTAACCGGTACACACCCATTCCACATCCCGATGCCAGGAATCACCCTAGGCAACGTTCAAGAAAAACTTTGAGACGGGGAGGCCACAACCTCGAGTAGCATGGGATCAAATTTATATCGCGCGCTCTAAGGGGTTCCCCCCTCTCAGTCCCAACCGGAAACACACATGCCCCCTGAACGGATGACTGGCTTTAATCCAGGGCCATGGAACCCTCATCATGGCCCCTCTATTTGGTGTGTACGAGGAAAGAGGTTTGCAACTTACTAAACCATATTCTCTGCAAAAAACAAGTGGTAGCACAAAAGGGAAACGCATGGTAACGTGACTTGATCCACGTTATCACTGGAGTTGAATGGTTTGGCATGAGACAGGCATGCTTCAACAATACCATCTTACCACCCTTCATGTCACCACATGATCATGTAAACTCACATCAAATAACACATCGAGTTTCGAAGCTCACTCTTGTATTAGTTTTGCATGCAATATAACACTTACTGATATTCATATAAACATGCCATGAAATAACTAGTCAAGCAAACATGCAAAACACTCATCATATCAAAGGTTCAAACATGCTTGCCTGGTTTGGAGTAGTCGGAGCCTAGCTCGGTGAAGTTTGCGGTTTCGTCACCTCCTCCGGTATCTACGGTATAAAGAAAACGCGTACTAACGTAAATACCGTGTGTGCACAAAAAGTGTCCCCAATATTTTTCAAATAAATATGATAAAAAACTAGACAGAAAAATAAAGATGACAGAAAAAGAATCAATCAAAAATCATTTTCTGTTTAAAAGTTACTAAGGTTTTAGCCCAGGGACTCATCTGTAATGAACAAAAAGTTTCCAGGGGGTAGTTTTATAAAAACAGAAAACGTTTCGATTAGAAACACGCCAAACCCATAGGAAAACATATTCTTCCCGAAGGCGTTTTCAGAAAATGGCTCAAAAAAAAGAAAATGCTGACGAGGGGGTCCCACCCGTCAGGTTTGAATCTTCAAAACAGAGTCGCCGGCACCCGAAGGCCGCGGTGGTCGCCGGCGGCGATCCACGGCGAGTTAGGAGGAGGGGATGGTACCTACGGACTCAGGGTGCCCTTCCGCGCCTGTGGGTGGTGGAGTTGGTTGTCGGCGAGCACCACGTCGACGGCGGCCTTTACTCCGGCGGACGGCGGTTCGGGCGATGGTGGATCTCGCCTAGGAGAGCTGCAAATACCAAATCGAGGCTAGGGTCAGACGTGTGGGTGCACTAGAGGGTTGCTGACGCGGTTTGGGTGGCGGAGGTGTCCTCACCGGAGTGGATCGTGCCGGAGCCTGAAGTGGATTGGGGAGGCCGGAGTCGGGGAAGGAGACCTTCTCGAGGTCCTCCTGGTGGCTTGGCGGGGTTCTGGTGAGGTGGAGGAGTGGTGCGGGATCGAGAACGAGCTCCAGGGATCCTTTTATAGCTGGTCCGAGGCTGTGGCCGAGAACGGGATAACTCTGGCGATGATTACGGCGAAGCAGTGGTCGGTCAGGTGATTTAGGGGGCTAGGCATCATCGCGATGGTCTACTGGTTCCGTTCAAGTGCCAAGCTTGGCCTGCCTTGGGTGATACTCCAAGTTCTTGATGGAACGGCTCACGGAGCTCGTCGGCGGTCGAGAGCACGCTCTGCGCTGCTCAGGCCATGGCAACGGTGCCGCAGCGCGCACAGGCAAAGCGGATAGCCACGCTGAGGCTTCGGTTGGCTTGGGCAGTGCTAGACGGCGCCGAAAGGTGGTGTTGATTCCTGCTGGCCGCCACGAGTGGCTCTCCACCGCAGAAGCTGCCGGCGTCGGCGAGACACGTCACCACCGATGCTGGTGCCCGTACAAATGACCGTGCGGCGCTCTGGATAAGAAGGAGCAGTGAGCATCGCGCCAGAGCGGGCACTGGTGAGATTGACGCCGCATTCTGAAGAAAACGACATTGACGACAGAACTGAAACACTGAAACTCTGAATTTTACTGAATTTTGTCAGGAACAGTGCACGCCAGGTGTTCGATGAAATGATTTTGGCATGTGGAAAATTTTTCTGGGGATGATCTTTGTTGAGGTGGTCTCTTGATGCATCTAGGGGTTGCCTGATTTATCCCAGAATTTTTGGAGAAGAAAAATATTGAATTTCACCAAAAATGACAAATCTGGTTCAAACTTGCAGTGAGCAAAACTTGAAAATTTTGATTTGTGGAAGAGTGGATCTTGATGGATCTAGGTTGGGGGTACTAAGGACTAGTCAGAGGAGTTTGTTTGGGATCAAAACTCAAAAGAAATCTGGTACTTCCTTTGTAAATCACCTAGGTCCAAATTAAATGACAGAAATAGTTTTGGGGATAAAATAAATAGAATAAAAATCAAAAATGGGTTGAACTTGCTAGGATTGGATATTTGACTTGACCCAAAGTGGAGGGAGGGGTTTTGGAAGAAAGTTTTAACATGAGGCATGGCAAAAGAGAGTGGTTTGAATAAAAGAATAAATTCAAAAACCCAAAGGTTTTCTTTTTAAATTGAAAAACTTTTCAAAATTAATTGTGATGAGTCAACACCAATGAAAAGCCTTCAATACCAAACATCAAGGTTGAGGATGACCCAAAACTAAAATATTTTTCATAAGAGAAAATTTTGAGAAGAAGAGTCTTTTTAGAAAGATTTTAAATAGCCTCCTTCAAATCAAACAAAGAATTTGCTAAAAACCAAATCGGAGTGTCACAATGGGTTCCAACTTCGATTGTTCCGGCTTCAGCGCCCTCAACAAAGCATACATCAAAGTTAACTTTCACCATTGCTTCTCTTGAGCATATCCATCCAAGCTGTTGTATAATAGGTTGCTTGCTCGATCTTGAATAGTCCATTGTCAACGCCCTGATCGCCATGGACCACTTGTCTCCTCTCCTACCAAATGAACCATATTCCCATAAGAACTAAATTAGCCATATTAATCCCTTGGCCGGTGCAATTGTAGACGAACAAATAATTCCTTTCGGAGCAACTGAACCAGATATACCTTCCTTGGCAACTTCTTCCATTGCTGATGATAGCCCTTGTTGTTGCGAAACCTTCGTAGCTCGTTAACACTTGAATATGAATGTGCATGATATTTTCACAACCTTGGTGACAAACATGGCAACCACTAGTCGATCAGATCTATCTATTAGGCAAGACTCCAAGCAAAGGATATTAGAACATGTAGACCAATCAAGGGAACATGTGGACCAATCAAGGAAATCAATTGGGTAGCTCTTGTTGCTATGATTTTGACCTCTTCTTTCAAGCTTTTCTATGGCATGCAACAAGTGATTCAAACCCTCTGGATTGGTTGTCAAGGTTTGCAAGCATTGGCGGCGTGTAATGATGCCCTCTCTAATGTTCCTTCAATGACCACTAGATCTCATTTTTACCAGCGAGTGGCTATTGCCAGCTTCAAAGCAGGCATACCAAATGTTTGCAGATGTTCTTTTCTCTACCTCCCAGTTCAATGCATTTTTGGAGCTCTGATGGGTGTTCCACAAGCGAGGAAGAAAACGGCCAATATGGTTTTTCAATGTAATTCTATTTTTATCGATTGTTTTGCTTCTTCTCGCCCTTTCATTGTATCGTCCACTATTTTTTGATATTTATCAGATATAAAATGCCCTTCAGTTGTCTTCATAAGGAGCAAAACTACGTGTGGTACCAAATGTGCTAAGGGCATGCAAACGGTATACTTTAAACTTGTTGCCCCACTATCCAACTAGGCTCAGATTGTAGGTGGAGCTCATATAGTAGCCTCACAGTGTGTCAGAGTGGTTTACAGAGGAGGCCGTTGCTCCATGGTAGAAAGAAGGAAAGGAGAAGCAGAAGAGGGGGGAAGGAGGTGAGAGATGGTGTTGGGTGTTCAGTTGGGGAGGTAGAAGATGACACGGATGAGGGCTATAGTAATGATAGCCTCAGTTTAGGGTGATGGGTGAGAAAAACCAAAATCGATGCCTCATTCTTTTTCCACCTAAAGTTGGATGGATTGAAGGGCATTTGGTTCTACCTCCAAAGCTCACTAGATAGGAAGTGAAGCTTGCCGGTAGGGAACACTTCATATTTGATAGCATCATGTGATGAAAGGGAAAAGTGCATATGTTCAGGACATTATACCAAAATTAAAGCAATGTCAAAGCACACAATAAGTTATTGACAATTCAATGACAATTATAACAAACTCTGTAGGACACGGTTTATAGTTCATGATAGTTGATCTCTCTGCTGGAGCACGTCATCCTCTCCTAACGGGATGGGCGTGCGGGGGGCGACTAGCGGGGCGACATGCGGGGCGACCCGCGACCCACCCGTGGCGGCCGCCGCCAGCCGCCGGCGGGAGTCGCCGGATCTGATTGAGGCGCGCGTGGGAGGGCGTTTCTGGGCGCTGGCGGACTCTGAAGACGAAGAAGACGACGACGATCCGGCGCCGGACTACTCGCCAACTCCCTCCGATGTGATATGCGAAGCGTTCAATCCAGGCTACTCGGAGGAAGAAGTCGCGGCGTTGGTGGATGAAATCGTGCCTGCCAAGGATCCGGAACGGCTAGGTCTGCGGCCTACTGATCGACTAGAAGTGGTTCGCCGGATTATTCACCGGAGAACGGCGGCGACGGCGATCCGTCCATGGAAAGGACCTTTGCCTAAGGTACGTGTTCAGCCTTTAACTTTGTCCGATTTTTTTCCGCAAGATGATTGGAACGTGGTTACTCGGAAGAAGAAGAAGAAGGGAGGGCGGCCAGATCCAGCGCCTCCGCCGCCGGTGACCATGGCGGCGGACGGGATCAGGGCGGCCAGATCAGAGCGTTTGAATTCGCTGATCGGAGCTGAGTGTGCCGATTTGCTGTGGGCCGGGCCGCGGACCATGCATGGGCATGAGGCCCATCATGGGGGTGTAGCGGCAGGCTTAGATGGTGATGCTTCCAATGGGTATGTGGCCCAGGAGGAATCCATCCAGCCTATTCGGCCCGACGATGGTGCATGCACGGACGTAGATCGTCATCTGCCTTGTGATAGACTGCTGCGGGGTAGGGTTCGCAAGCAGGGCACGAGGGGTTTCCCGTCCTGCGGGGTTCGACGCACGTGACGCAACCGGACCGAGGCGGCCATGGCAGGTCGAGGGGAGGTTCCACCGCCGGCGAAAAGGCCCATGCAAGGAGCTGCAGGTCGGGGTGGGGCGCCTCCACCACCGGCTGCGAACACCGGGCGGGGGGGTCCCGTGCAGATCGGGCAAAGGCCGCCGGCTGGAGGCGGCGGCGCCGCCGGTGCCGCGGGACGTGGACTTCCAGCAGGGGGTGCGTACCTGCCGGGGCAAACGCAGCTGCCGGCTCTGGGGAAGAATGGCACGAGGCCGCCGGCTCCGATCTCGGCTCCGGTCGCGGCACCTTCGGCTGGTCGGGGAATCGGGAGACCCGCGCCACCCCTGGTTTCGCAGGTTGCGGGACGAGGCGGGGCGAGGCCCCCCGCGCCGGGTGCTGCTGGTGTTGGTCATGCTGGCCGCGGCGATGATCAGAGACAGATTCGAGCTGAGCCGGCCACTACGGGAAAACCACCTCCGCATTATGTTGCCAGGCCGGTGCAGATCAGATCCTCTCAGCCTAACGCTCCTCCCCGAGACCAGTGGGGAGACGACGGATACGATGCATACGGCGAGGGACATCACCGCGGCTCCTCGTCCACGGGAGGAGGGCGTGGTTACGCTTGGCAGAGTGACGGGTCGGCCGAGAGACCTTTTCTCGGGCCGGCTGGTGGTTTTGTTGAGGGAGCCTCCGGCCCGGACAATCGTCAGAGAGGTGGTTTTCGTGGTAACTGAGGGGGTCGAGGCTGGGGTCGCGGGAGATTTCGCCGCCAACAACCTCGGGGGACTATTCTTGCAGATGATACGGTTGAGACTCAGCTTTCCTCAGAGCTACCTCCACAGGCGATGGAGGTGGTGAAGGAGTTGGCCAATGTTGATGTTTCTGAGGCTGGGACGGTGGATGAGGCCACTGACAGATCTGATGCAGAGAGGGCATCCAAGTACGCTCGTAAGAAGGAGAGGATGATTTGCTATCGATGTGGGGACAAAGGTCACTTTATTGCTGAGTGTGTGGCCCAGTTGTGTGAGTCGTGTGGCAAACTTGCCCATGAGTCGGGTGAGTGCCCGATTTTGCGTGACGTTCCTCCGACTCTAAACATTTATGGAGTCTACTGTGCTGAGCTCATGTTTTTTGAGTCTCCGGAGGCGAGAGAGGTCCCGGAGGAGAACCAGGTTACGACTACTGGGATTGTCAGAGCGACACAGGGACCGGTGACTGAGGCACAGATTGTGAGCAGGTTGCAGGAGTTAGCTCCGGGTGACTTTGTTTGGGAGCTCGTACCTATTGAGGAGAGAGTGTTTAAGGTTGATTTCCCGTCAGTTGAGGACCTGCAGAAATTGTTAAGTTTTGGCTTGTGTAAAGTTCCTGGTACTAAGTGTATTCTGGAGTTTAACGAGTGGAAACAGGTTGAGCCTAAAGGAAAACCACTAACACAGGTATGGCTGAGGTTTTTGGGGGCTCCTTCAAAGCCTCTGCAGGATGCTCGTGTTGTGGCCAGTTTGGGTATCCTAGTTGGAAAAACTGAAAAAGTGGATATGGCTTTCACTCGTGCCAATGGGGTTGCACGGATTCTTGTTAGCATTTTGGATATTGAGTATGTGCCCGACAAGGTAAACTGGACATATAAGGGTGAGGTCTTCCCTCTAGATATTGAGTTTGAGGACACAGACTTATTTGACGATGCAGTTAACGGTAATGATGCTGATATGCACGACCGGGATGGAGGTGCTGGGTCTAAGGGGGGCCCATCAGATGAGACCATGCGTGAGGGACCCAACGGATCACTCCCTCAGTCGGCCGGGACGGGACCGGAGGCTGAGCACACTGATTCACCGGCGGTTCCTATGGCTACGGTCCGGTTCGGTTCTTTTGAGCCAGCCTCGGCACCTCCCAGGCTCTGGAGTGACAGGGTGGAGTCCGACGATGTTACTGAGCACATGCTTCCTTCACTGGAGTTTGAGAGGGAGGTTGGTGCAGGCTGCAGGCACGGTGATAGCCCGGTTGGACTGTTGACTGCGGCGGGACTGACTTCGGTGTCACCGAGCACGGGACCGAGGAGTCGTGGGGGAGGGGGGTCGGGACCAGGAGTCCTTTCTACCCCCGTCCCGAGGACGTTGCAGGCCTCACCGGTGGCTTCGACCCCTAGGGGGACAGTTCCGGCGGCTGGAGGGACCTCGAGGCAGGAGGCCTCGACGTCCTCCGTGACGGTGGTGGCTACCACTGCCTCTGTGGCCGCGGGAGGGGGGACGGCAGGGCAGGTGGCCCGATCTCCTCCTTCCGCTCGGGTGGTCAGGCGGACCACCCTTCCGACGGCTTCTTCGCCTGCGCCGCAGGTTGGGGCGGGAGGAGACGGCGGGCAGGTGGCCCCGGTCGTTCACTCCTCCCCATTGCCTGCGGCGGGGCCCTCGTCAGATGGGTTCGGGAGCCCGCAGTTGCCTCCGCCTGTGACCTCCGCACCACTGGGAGCTTTGGTGCCAGGTTACACCAGAGAGGAGGTGATCGCGTATGGCGGGATCACTGACCCTACTTCCGGGGGCAGACGGATGAGTGCTCGCATCCTCGACGTCCCGGAGGTTGATGATATGCAGCAGCGGTGCGCTATGAGGGCGGCCAAGCTTCAGGAGGCTGCGTGTTCATCGGGTATGTCCGTTGACTTGTCTAATTCGTTATTGCATTTTTCTAATGAGGACATTATAAATAATGCAAACCAATTAGGAGTTTCACTAGGTGCCACAGATAGTGAAATTACCAAATCGGTGAATGATATTTTAGACCTGGAAGCAGAGCGGGCTTTAGAGACTATTCGTAATCTTGCAGCACTTAAACCTATGAATGATGATGAGATAAATGCGTTAGGAGTTAGAGTGCTTGATAGCCTGTGTGAGGATCTCGCATCCTCTAACCAGGAGGTTGACGAAGAGGATGTGCCCCTTCAGAATGACGCTAGCAATATTTTTGAACCCGGGTTTGAGGAACGGGGACTCGAGCTTAATAAACCTAAGCGTAAGTGGAAACGGAAGATTTATCCCGATTCCGCGGTCCGTAGGAGTGCTAGGATCCGAACTACCAAAAAATTCCATGATGAGATATGAGAGGAATTTTTTGGAATAGCAGAGGTCTTAAGGACTTGGCTAAAAGAAGATTCCTGGCTGAGACTTCTATTGAGCAGAAGTTAGATTTTGTTGCTCTATCGGAGACGGGTAGAGACAATTTTGCACCTCAGTTTCTCTCCTCACTAGTTGGTGGTATTGATTTCGATTGGCACTGCTTACCTCCGCGAGGAAGATCGGGGGGCATCTTACTAGGTGTGAGATGCGACTCTCTGGAAGTCCGTAGTGTTGTCATGGGTGACTTCGCCGTAAAATTTCGAGTTAGGTCTAAGATTGATGGCTTTGATTGGGCTTTGGTGGCGGTATATGGTGCCGCGCAGCCTGAGTTCAAAGCGGAGTTTCTAGCTGACCTAGTGCGGATTTGTGGGTCAGAACAACTACCGATTTTAGTTGGAGGCGATTTCAATATCATCCGGAGGCGGGAGGAGAAGAACAATGATAACTTTGATGGTAGATGGTCCTTCATGTTCAACACCATTATCGAAAGCTTGGATCTGAGGGAGATAGAACTCTCGGGTAGAAAGTTTACATGGGCCAACGCTCTGCCAAACCCTACTTACGAAAAACTTGATCGGGTCCTTGCAAGCGTTGAGTGGGAACAAAAATTCCCGAGGGTCACGGTGCAAGCCCTTTCGAGGGGAATATCTGATCATACCCCATTGTTCGTGGACTCAGGGGAGCCGAACCACGTGGGGAATAAGAACACCTTCTCGTTTGAGACGTCATGGTTCGAGCGCGAGGGGTTTTTCGACTTGATTGCCAGGGAATGGGCTAAAGAGGTCCGCGGTAAAACACCCATTGAGCGCTGGCAAAATAAGATTAGGAATTTGAGAAGTTTCTTGAGGGGTTGGGCTAAGCATCTTAGTGGTGCGTATAAGATTGAAAAGGATAGACTCCTTTCTCTAGTCCATGACTTGGACGTAAAAGCCGAGTCTAACTTGTTGGCCCCCGCAGAACTTCATGTTAAACTTGAGGCGGAAAAGCGGTTGAAAGAACTTTTGCGTGAAGAAGAACTGAAGTGGGCTCTACGTGCTAAGGTTCGTAGAGTGGTCCAGGGGGACGCAAATACTCAGTTCTTCCATTTAATCGCTAATGGCAAGCACAGAAAGAAGCGAATCTTTCAGCTTGAGCAGGACGAGGGTACAATTTTAGGTCAGGATAATCTGAAAACGTATATCACTGAATATTATAAGCAGCTATTTGGTCCACCGGAGGAGAATACGGTGTCACTTGATGAGTCCATGACTGAGGATGTGGCTCAGCTTTCGGCTGCTGATAATGACATTCTGCTTGCTCCGTTCTCGGAGAAGGAGGTTTTTGAGGCTATTGCTCAAATGAAAAACAATAAGGCTCCTGGACCGGATGGGTTCCCGGCCGAGTTTTATAAAAAGTGCTGGCACATTATTAAGGGGGATTTAATACCTATGTTTCATGATCTTTTCTCTGGTAAGCTTCAATTATTCCACCTGAATTTTGGGACTATCACATTACTACCTAAGAAGACGGATGCGGTCAGAATTGAGCAATTCAGGCCGATCTGTCTCCTAAATGTTAGTTTCAAAATATTCACAAAGGTCAGGACCAACAGGCTCACACAGATTGCGCATTCTGTGGTGCATCAATCCCAAACCGCGTTCATGCCAGACATAAACATTCTAGAAGGGGTGGTAGTTCTGCATGAAACGCTCCATGAAATCCACTCTAAAAAATTGGATGGAGTGATTTTTAAAGTGGATTTCGAGAAAGCGTATGATAAGATAAAATGGCCATTTCTCCAACAATCTTTCCGAATGAAAGGGTTTTGATGAAGCCTGGCGAAGGCAGGTGCAATCATTTACGCAAAAAGGTAGTGTGGGAATTAAAGTTAATGATGATATAGGTCGTTACTTTCAGACTCACAAAGGCCTACGACAAGGAGACCCAATGTCCCCTCTCTTGTTTAACATTGTGGTAGATATGTTGGCAATTCTGATAGGACGGGCTAAGGAAAATGGTCAAGTAGGTGGATTAGTGCCTCATCTGGTAGATGGAGGCCTTTCTATCCTACAATACGCTGATGATACGATCATCTTTATGGAGCATGACGTGGTTAAGGCTAGGAATATGAAGCTGGTTTTATGCCTTTTCGAACAATTGACAGGATTGAAGATCAACTTTCATAAGAGTGAGTTGTTCTGCTTTGGTAGGGCCAAAGATGAGCAGGAAGCCTACCGACAATTGTTTGGGTGTGAGGTGGGACAGTTACCTTTCTCGTACTTAGGGATTCCTATCCACCACCGTAGGCTAACGAACAAAGAATGGAAGTTCATTGAAGACCGCTTTGAGAAGAAACTAAGTTGCTGGAAGGGCAAGCTTTTATCTTATGGAGGCCGGTTAATTCTAATTAATTCGGTGCTCACAAGTTTGCCGAAGTTTCTCCTTTCGTTCTTTGAGGTACCAGTTGGAGTCAGGAAGAGACTGGACTTCTATAGATCGCGGTTCTTCTGGCAGGGTGATGAGCTGAAAAGAAAATACAGACTTGCTAAGTGGGACATTATTTGTAGACCGAAAGACCAAGGGGGTCTAGGTATTGAGAATCTCGAAATCAAGAATAAATGCCTTCTTAGCAAGTGGCTGTGGAAGCTCTCGTCGGAGACGGATGCTGTGTGGGCACAGATTCTTCGTGGCAAGTATCTCCAGTCAAAAACTTTGACACAAGTCTCTGTAAGGCCTACTGACTCGCCTTTCTGGAAGGGGCTCATGAAGGTCAAGCAGGTTTTCGTTAATAGGACAAAGTTTGCTGTAGGAAACGGCTTGAGTACGCGTTTCTGGGAGGATACTTGGCTAGGTGACACACCACTGGCCACCCAATACCCCTCTTTGTATCGTATTGTTCAACGAAAGGAGGTGGTTATTGCTTCGGTCTTTCAATCTATCCCCCTTAATATTCAATTCAGACGAGTGCTAGCGGGCAATCGTTGGGAACAATGGCTCCATCTAGTTAGAAAGCTGATGGATGTTCAGCTGTCCCAACAACCTGATGAATTGTGCTGGAAGCTGACTAAGTCTGGAGCCTTCACGGTTAAATCAATGTATATTGATGTTATTAATTCAAGCTCCATTCCTACGTCCAAATATATTTGGGATGTCAAGGTTCCTTTGAAAATAAAAGTGTTTATGTGGTTTGTTCATAAACAAGTTATTTTAACTAAGGATAACTTGAAGAAGCGCAATTGGACAGGACCTACTAGGTGTAGTTTCTGTGATCGGGAAGAGTCTATTAAACATCTTTTTTTTGATTGCCCGCTAGCAAAGGTTTTATGGCAGACGGTCCACATTGCGTTTAACATCAAACCACCGACTACTATTAATTCTCTTTTTGGGACATGGCTTAATAGGATTGAGCCCAACTTAAGGAAACGTATTCGGGTGGGGGTTTGTGCTTTGTTGTGGGCCATCTGGAACTGCAGAAACGATTTGATCTTTAACAGAATATCATGTATACATTTTTTGCAGGTTTTATTCCGGACTACGGCTTTGATTCGTTCGTGGTCGCTACTCACCCCGATGGAGGCCAGGGAGCATTTGGTTACTGGGTCTGTCCGTTGGGAGATGGTAGCTCGGGATATCTTCAACCGGTTTGGATGGCGGTCATGTAATAGGATAGCCATTTAGTTTTGCTATCTAATATGCCCTGCCGGTTGTGGCTTTATGATGTGGCTAGTTTGATGTATCTAGCTTATCTGGGCTCTGTGTGAGCTTGTTTTGATTTTTTTCACCTTTCAGGACCTTTGGAAACAGTTTGATACTACTTTATTTTATTAATAAGATGGCCGTATGCATCATGCTGATGCAGAGGCCGGGGTATCCCCCCTTTTCAAAAAAAAAAACATGACAAACAAAAGTGCACATGTTCAAGTCGTTGCACCAAAAGCAAAGCATGATTGCAGTACACGATAGATTATTTACAATGCTTCCACAAAGCACGGGCGCAGAGTACGTAACTATATTAGACAGATAGCAGATGCCTTGACAATAGATAGGAAGTGCAGCTTGATGCACCCTACTCGGTCCATATATATAGGTGAAGAATAAGCAATTCTTCACCCTGGTCGCTCGACCAACCCAGCCGGTTTGGCTCAAGCCTTACGCAGCTTTATTTCCGTACTGATGTAACTTTACGGCCGGAGGCAAACCACCCACGATTCCCCAATCCTCCTCGTCTATCAGATGCCGCCGACGCCGATGCCCGCGCCCCACTCCTCTGATCCCTCCGGCGTCTCCTCCCTCGATCGTGTAGGCACGTCGACATAACCTGGACGTCGTCGCTGCATTGACCGTGTAGATCAGGGCGCCTGCGACGCGACACAGCCGTTTTCTTCGGCCGAGCGCTGAAAAGGGGCCTACAGCTGTATTTCCATGCCATTTGTAGCGCAAGATTTCTAAGCCACACAAGTTCATCTCTGCCGCTTCATTTCTGGTTCGCCTCTCTGCTCCTCCCCAACGCATCTATCTCTCAATTTCCATAACTGAAGGTGCTGGTGGCCATCCTCGTCCTCACTCACCTTGATTGGTGTGCTTGTGTTGCAGGGTTGAAGATGAAGGTCAGTGACCTGTATGTTCACAAGCTGTCCCATGGCTGTTGGCTGTGGGATGTTGATCGAGAGGTGAGGCCTCTTTGCCTGTTGATCAGGTGCTGGGCCTCCCGGTTATTCCTACTTTCTTGCAGTCAAAGGACGGGGTTCAGTGAAACCAGAGCAAACTAAGGTGTATGGTTATTCCCGTAAAAAAAAAAGGTGTATGGTTATTTTAATTCCCTGTTCTTTCTTTTAGAAAAATCACTGTTATTCGTAGCCATATGATACATGCATGTGTGTCAAGTTTCATTTGTAATAAATTACATTAGCTGAATTTAAACAGATTACGTTCCCAAATGCAGGGGGAAGCATAGTGTATTCAGTTTGATCTTGTTGCCATATTTATTTGTTCTGGGCATAGCTGAACTCTCAAATTGTAAAATCTATTTGTCCAGTTTACATATGTTCAATCAGAATTCATCTTGTTTTGTTCATAGATTGTGTCATTTATAGTTTAACTTTCCTCGTCGTGTAATTATCTGTTTCTACCTATTGGAGGGAATAGCACATAACCTGTGGGGCGATGGGATGAAGTTTTCAAATGTTATTTTACCCCTCGTGTCTATTATAGGCTAGGTACATCTGTGTTATCAGTCATATTTTTATTAAATGAACTCAGGTTTAAAGACAATAGTCCTTCCCAATAATAAAATATGTATTTTATGACGTTGTACAGTTGTGGACTTTTGTTATGTTCTGATTTGTCATTCCACCTCGCTGAAAGAGATTGTAAATTTGTAATTGGTTCAACAAATGGCATACACTTTCTTTCAGTTTGAATAATCTGAACTTTGTAGCTCAGCGGCTAGTTTGCGGGTGTATTTAAATCTTTTGGCCACACTAGGAAAGGGTAGACTATTTTTAGGTGATAAGTCGGTTGGTCAATGTTGTAGTCCCTTTTTTATTGGAATGTTTTATGTTTCTCTGGATTTGGTGTTCTCCTGAAAGAGCAAAGGGGCAAAGGGGCAAAGACTTTGATCTATCTGGCTGGTTCTGCTTCAGCTGGGGTTATTGCCGATGTTTCCCTCTGCTCTATGGAGGCAGTGGCGTATCTAGGATTCCGAATTGGGGTGTAAAGAGTAAAAGAAAAAACCTCCACTAGACATGTGCTCCGTCCGTTCCTAAATGTAAGTCTTTGTAGAGATTTCACTATAAACCACATACGGATGTATATAGATGTATTTTAAGTTTAGATTCATTCATTTTGCTCCGTATGTAGTTCACCTTGTGGGATCTCTACAAAGACTTATATTTAGGAACGGAGGGAGTACATTTTTTTTTTCTTTTGAGGGATACCCAGCCATGTATGTATGCTGAGCTATAGAGAAAAAACTGTTGCTCACTCTGGAACCCACTGATCGATCGGGGGAATTGCATGTCTGGTCTGATGGCCTTTTACGTGCTAGGCCAGTTGCTTAGTTAATGGGCTTGAGGGGGAAATATAAAGGGTGTTAGATGATAGGTGGGCAGGGCTGCTTGGCTATACGGTACTAAATTTTCAGATTATTATAGCTAGCAAACTGCACATAAATGTATATACCCACGTTTCATGATATTAATATATTCCCTTTGTCGAAAAAAATGTATATACCCACATACTAGTGTTTTTGTTTTGGCAAAAATAATAGACCACCATTAAATAATCATAAATATATAGAGACACACACACTTATGCACACTGAAATGAAAAGCATCGGTAAACCACCATTAAAAAGATTGTCGCTAGCAACTATAACCACAAGCTTTGAACATATACTTATGCATTCATTGATAGCATGTTTTAGGATGGACATGGCACATAAGGCAAGACTCAATGCAACTTAGACTTAGATGTGAACTACAAAATTTGCCATGGCCATATCCTCACTACTCAGAAATCACTAATCAATCCACTAAGAACAGGAAATGATGTTTATCTAAGGTTGTTTGAATTTTAGCTTGACATGAATATATGATTATTAAAAGGCTCCCACTATTTGCACCAAAAGGCGCCGCAAATGGCCGTCGATTGTGTTCTTCCTACCAAGCCCTGCAGCAAAGGGAGAAGGGGATCAAGCGATCACGGAGTATGTAGCGTAGAAGTTGACCAGTGTGCTCATTTCAGTTTGGCATGAATATATGATAACTAAATGACTTCCCCTATTTGCACCAAAAGGCATTGCAAATGATGAGTACTGTGTTCCACCTGCCGAGCCCTGCAGTAAAGGGAGAAGTGGATCAAGAGGTCACGAAGTCGGTAGCATAGAAGCTGGCAGATGTGCTATGGTAAATTTTCAATGGTACAAATGATGGTATAAACTTCACACAAGTTTATACCATCAGGAGATCCTGGAGTCTCTAGCATCCACATATCTATCTTAGCTCATTCACTGGTGTTATAAGTTTACACATGAAGATAAATAAATCATCTAGGTGGGGCCGGCTCCAGCTGTCATTGTGGCAACGCTCGTAGTACTCCGAACTACAACAAAATCATTCACATATTTTTTTTTCTTCACTATATGATCAGTCTAGTTTGAGAAGTGCAGAATATATATTCAACAAAAAGATAACATACACGACTCAAGTTTCAAAACAGAATCTTTACCATGAGGTCCATGACTATAACTATAGCTAAAGAGTTACAAAAAAAAATACTAGGATTAAATTCTTCTTCAAGATAATGGTGTTGCAAGCCTTCCTATTAAAGTAATACTCATCATCTATAACCAAGTAAGCCAATCAGCAACATCAGTAACAATAAAGGGAAATGAAAGTGGTTCAGCAAGAGGTGCTCTCATGAGAATGCAAACACATATTAAAATAAATATAGTCATGTTTTTTGTTATTTTTTATACACGACAAGGTTCATGGTTTTAAACAGTAATATTGAAAATAGAAAATGAGGTGACAAATTTGAATATGACAGCGCATCATGTTCCATAAATAGGATAAATTTTATTAATGAAAACAAAAAATGAGGTGATCAATCAGAATAGTCCCATTTGGGTGACCACATTCCATAGTTTAAATCACAAATTAGGTTGCTCAGTAAAGCATACAATCAAACAGGGGACCCTTAAAAGAAATCTGGATGAAACATAGGGGCATACCTTTGATGTTTCATTGCACATCTCAATGGAGATATTATTATCTTATGGACATCAATGAACTTGATGACCATATTAGCTGCAACTAATATTATATAAAACGGATACATGCAATGAAAAATCACAGAACCATGAGAAATGAATTAAGTAGTCAGTTGCAGGAGGATACGCTCAACTTCTTGCCTTTGTTTTACCTCCTCCGACCAGTTAAATTTTTAGTTTTCTTCATTTATCAATACAAATAGTGATACAACAACCATGTTGGCTATGCAATAGCTATCACAGTTGCAAGGATTGTGTTTCGTAGCATTTTGTTATCCTTCTTATATACAAGGGAGAATGTACAAAAAAAATATAAAGCTTGTTTAAGATATTTTCTCACCTCAAGTAGTTTCAGGCTAAAAGCCTGACTCCGAACTACCGCTAAATGGGAGCGAGCGGTAGATTCCTAATCTGATTTGGTAATACTTATACATCAACAAATTATTTACTGAAAAAACTATGTGGTGCATTTTGGACCAACATTATCTTTGTACATCTCTCATGTATTAAGTATGATTGAATAATTGTATAATGTGTATTACCTAACATAGAGGGAAGTGAACTCACCCGGTAGTGAATGAAAAGGTAGGGCTATATGGACCAACGTTGTCCTTGTTGCTTCATATTCCTCTTAACTTCAAAAGTATAAAAAGCATAAACTTCAGCAGAAAGCAGCAAGGTAAAGTGGTACATTAGTATATGTGCAAACAATTATTTCCTTAAATCATATCATAGTGTTGTGAGGCACACAATTATTTATGAGCCCTACTCAAGCAAAAGAACTTATCATCATATGTTGTATATATCTGCTCGATGTTAATGGACAATGAATTTTACTCAAGACATGAATGTGATAAAGTAAAACAACAGAGTACATATAGATTTCAGAGCCAACCAAAGTTTTAGTCCAACATCATGAGGAATGTCTTTGTGAGCACCTCGAACAGTAACTACTCCCACACAAAGCTTACATCAACATGATCCCTCTCTTACACGAACTGCACCACATATGGCATGATTAACTGAATGCTCTCCACCTCTAGATGCCAGTGTATTGTGCAGGACCTCCTCGAACGTATCCTCCCCTTCTTGACGTCATTGAGGCACAGAGCAAGGACAATGTCATTCTTAAAATAGTTTAGCTGATGAATGCTTAAAATATTTTGAATTCCGTGAAGCGTTTCACTCTCAAAACGTAGTTTTGGTTATGAATGCTTAAAATAATTAAACTATATATGATAACTTCGATGTAGAGCACTAAGACATTTTTATCCGAGTAGCAGTATCCTATGATCAACTGCATAATTCTGAGGCACCTATAGAAAGATACTGAAGTGGTATGTTTGACCATTAATCAAGTAAAAAAATATTACTCTATCAATACCCAAGACATATTAAGCCAATAGATAAATTAAATTTACTTGAATTAGTACAAATAAAGATATGGACAATAAAAACAAGCATATGCATAAGATCAGCGAGGCCACCATAAATGAGGTACTCCTAGTCCCAGTAACAACCCAATGATTTTGCATGAAGAGCAAATATGCACAAAGGTTGATGCTACTTGAAGGCAACGGTTTACCTCATATGAAGGACCAATCCTTTTTTTGTTTGTTGGTTGGAATCAGATTCCTCCCATAAAAATTTATACTACAAAAAGCAATCATTTGGTCTTTCCTGCAATATAAGAATAGCCGAATAGTGAGAAATTATTTTGCCTCATCAACAGGTGGTGTCCACGGACCCCATACAAACCGTGGATGCCAATTATGCAGCAATGGATATACTCATTATTCAATGCATATAACAAGTCTAAGTAATCTACTTTCCAAATCGACATTAAAAAACTCAGTAGGCAAATATCTGACTCTTATGATTGATTAGAGTAGCCATGGCATAACTTGTTTTGGATGTTCTGGATCACAACATATTAGCCCTGTTATAAATAACTATGAATCACGCCTACGTCAATAGTTTTATAGGATAAAAACAAAAAACTAAAAAAGCTATTTCCTAGAAGTACATATCAAGAACATCATATTTAAAATGTAGAGTTAGTAACATGCCAAGGCAATAAATTTTGTTAGATATAGGATCTCATTTACTACCTCGAGCTGAATGGAGGCCTCCACATTTTGATTCAGTTTTCCATATTTAAACCATCCCCATTAGATATGAACTTTAGGACACAGAGAAGGGACATACTTGAGAGATAACTGAGTGTGAGTTCATGTCTAGTGTTGGGAGCAGACCAGTTATATGCTTTCCATGCATCTGCATCATTATTTTAGTGAAATCAAATGCAAAATTTGCATTGTAACAAAGGTTTCTTTCTAATACATGATGAAATACAATGCATGAAAGAATGGTACATCAGAGGATATAGCTTGCAAGTAAAATTATATTCCATGAATTGAGATATATTGGATAAGAATCTAAACCTAGGCCAATATACCTTGGTTTGATATAAATAAGTAAATGTTAATTATGTTCTTATGACTGTTGTCTGAAGAATGCATTTTGCAAGAATTTCTAGAACTTAAGTCGCACATGTGCATTAACACTATTCCATTAAGTGTAGTTATTCAAGGCAAGGTCCTGATGATAAATAACTCGAACACTAACATGACAAGAAGGTGTTAGTGATAAATAAGAAGTTGATAATGAACTAAAATAATAGAAGGTGCTAATTAACTAAACTAACAAAAGGTGCTAAAACATAAATGTAATAATATACAAACGTTGACAGTAAAAAGCCTAATCAGGGATCACAATCCGTGAGCCAGACGAAAGACTTCAAGGATATTTCTATTTTACTTATAGCAAACGAGTGATGTATATAATTATTAAATAAATCCCTAACTAACAATGGTCGATTTCACATTGTCACCATGTTGGAACCGCAATCAGGTTGCATATAATTGAAGCTATGTATCAATTATCCTCAATTTTGGGTCTGGAGTTTTAATCCTTCTAGGACTTGTAGTCTACCTGAGATTGTTACTAGTATGATCATGATAAAATCATAGATATATGGTTAATAAGAGGAACATAATACATATTTTTTTTCTAGAGAAAACAAACAGAGATAATTTTTATTCCAATTGTTCAAACAATGTTTGGATTATCTGAGAGAACATAGATGATACAAAATATAATACTCCCTCCGTCCAAAAAAGCATGTTGGGTTGTAGTTCAATTATTTTTTGCAAAGCCCCCTCATACATATAATTCTCGTACTAATCGGTCTGTCTCCACCTTCCTCCTTCCCCATTGCCACCATCGGAAGCTTCCCCAAGCGCCTCGGCAGTCAGGCCTCAACCTTGCTCGCACGCTACCAGGCCCCAGCACGCAGGACCAGCGCTGCCACTGCATCCCTGCATCATGCGTATGGCCTCTGCTCCCTTGCCAGAGCCCCCACAGTCGGCCTCCATCACCTATACCAGCGCCAGTCCCTCTCTCTCCTTTGTGCGGCACAGATGGTGCCGCATGTTAAAGAGAGGGCATATAGGAGTCGTGCACTGAGCTCCCCACTAGTGCGCTTCCTTAGTGGGAAGCTTCAGGTCATCCTTAGTGTTGCCACTCTCAGTTAGAAGGCTGAGTTAAGGAGAACCTGAAGCTGAAGCCACGGTGAAATGGTTCACCTGGAAGTAAATTTTCTTTAGCTGGGATATTTTTCTTCAACATACTACAGTATACCTTCAAAGACAACACCTGCTTCTCCGGCTTCTCATTTGTCTTAACCACCTTCTGGTACTTCTCCTGAGAAATCAAATGTAAATGAAATTTGTGCACCAAAACAAGGACAACAGCGTCTTAGATACAAAATTTACACTATAGTATACCACAGCTCTCTCGGTTAATTACCATCTTTGAGCTAGATTCTCTTCTAATGGAGTTAATTGAAATGCAAAGAAACTTTGCTGGAAATTCATAGTGCTTACATTGTTAATTGAAAAGATTTACACTATTAGTATACACTGAATCTTGGTCAAATTGAATGGTTCTGAAACTGAACTTTCACAAAAACTAATATAGACGAGATTGTCAAAACTAGATTTTTGAGGAATCACCTCATCAGACAAGATTTTCTCAAAACTCACTGAATCAAGCTCCTCAGTACTCACTCGTTCCTGATGTCGTGGGGGTAAAAACGGAGGAAGAAGACAATTCCTATCGCAGTTGTGACCTAGGGCCTACGGTAGCAACATCAACATCAAAAGATTTCAGATTTCGTCAAGGGCACACATGGAACTGAGCAAACGCAACTCACACCCACGAATTCGTGAAACGTAGGGCACAGATCGTGAAAACCCAAGTACAATTCGCTCGTAGGTTGGATGAAATGGAGGGGATAAAGAGGATGCTTACAGCCTAAGACTATGGCCCACATCACAGATGAAGTTGCAGTAGGTGCTTCAGAGGTGGGCCTCTTTAGCTGCGGTTGGTGACTCTTACTGAGGTACCATGACTGGCCCCACTCGCCCCCTCCGCCATGGATGGCCGCCCATCGCCCGATCAGAGCACCTCGAGCCACGGAGGCCCACCTCCGGAGCATCTACTGCAGCTACATCCGCGACGTCAGCCACATGCTTAGGCTGTAAGCATCCCCTTTATCCCCTCTGTTTCATCAAACTCGCGAGCAAATTGTGCTCGGGATTGCCCGATCTGTGCCCTAGGTTTCACAAACTCACGAGTGTGTGTTGTGTTTGCATGGTTCCGCGTGTGTCCCTGACAAAATCTGCATTCTTTTGATGATGTTGTTGTTGCAGCTGCAGGCCCAGATCACAAGCGCGACGGGAATTGTGCTCTGCCACCATTTATACCTTGGCTATGTAAGGAATGAGTGAATACCGACGAGCTATATTCAATCAGTTTTGAGAAAATCTAGTCTAATGAGCTTGATTTCTCACAAATCTAGTTTTGACAATCTCATTTGTATTAATTGCTCTATAAATTTAGTTTGAGCAACATTCAGTTTGAGCAAGATTCAATGTAAATCTTGTCAACTAACAGTGTAAATCTTTTCAACTAAAAATAAGCACTATGAATTCCCAGCAAAGTTCCATTGCATTTCAGTTAACTCCATCAGAAGAGAATCTAGTTCAGAGACGAAAATTAAGAGAGAGAGTTGTGGTATACTGCTATGTAAATTTTGTATCTAAGCCACTCATTTGCTTGTTTTAGTGCACTAATTTCATTTACATTTGATTTCTCAGGAGAAGTACTAGAAGGTGGTTAAGGCAAATTAGAATCTAGAGAAGCAGGTGTTCTCTTTGAAGGTATACTATAGTATGTTGAAGAAAAATATGTTAGCTGAACTGCTGAAGAAAAATTAGTTTCAGGTAAACCTTTCACTGTGGCTTTAGGTTCAGGTTCTCCTTAAGTTAGCCTTCTAACTGAGATTGGAAACACTAAGGATGACCTGAAGCTTCCCACTTATGATGTCCTGCTTGCCTAGGTCTGTGCTCTAGCTGTCAAAAACGTGCTCTAGCATATCTTGCAACAGTTTAAACAAATAGAAGCCTGTAATTAGTGTTGTCCCTGAACATCTAATTTTTTAACACACTTCAGCACAATCAACACTATCATAGAAACAACAAACTTTTACTCCTAATTAATTTGAACTTGACACAATATCAAGGACTTGGAGTACATTATTAATGTGGATTCAGTTTACTGAAAATTAGGTTAAATTTAGCACTAAAGTTTGGTTGCTTTGTTGTTTTGTTTCCTCTACAACACTAGAGTATAGGCTTAGCTGGCTCATAATTAACACTAGCTTACATAGCTCTATGACTGTCGAAAATGTGTTCCTCTGCCTCTAGTTTTGCTCTGCTTCCATTTCATTTCATCTCATTTAGTTGATAGTTTCTGGATTTTTTTTTCTACTATGAATATGAATGTGCAGATTTAACACTTCAACTAAAGAGACCAAAGGCACAAGTTGCTGATCCACTACTTCTGACCCACACTATTAAAAGCCACTTAAACTAATTGAAGAACTGAATGATCCACTGCAAAAGATCTGTCAATGTTGTAGATTTAACACTAGGACGACGCAGATTTAACTTGCAGATTGCACAACCAGTCCAATTTAATTTCTGGATTTGTATGGCTACCTGATCCACTAGGAGTAATTGAATTTCACTATTGTATTAATACTGCTGGAGTAATTGAATAACACTTGTGGATTGGTACAGGAGTACCAGCAAAGGCAGCGGAGGAGGCGGGAGGAAGTTGAGGTCGATTGATCGGAAGCAAAGGCAACAGCGGAGGTGGGATGCATCGCTGGTCCTGCGAGCTACACAGGTGGGAGGTGGCGGTGGTTCGCGACGGATGAAGGGGGAAAGTGGAGATGGGCCGATTACTACGAGAATTATATGTATAAGAAGTTTTCTGAAAAACAAATAAATTGAACAACGGCCCGACATTCATTTTGGACGCAGGGAGTAATAAAATTAGATTCGTGACAAAATATGAATCCAGATGAACAGAATGTGTTCGTTCTTGCAGCACATGGTTATAAGATGTGCCTGCAACCTTGAGAGAACGGTATGCAGAGAAGGGGGTTAATAAGGTTGTTTGCCGAGGTGTGCATGAATGATCATGTGAAGTAATCCCAGTGAACAACAATTTATAAATCACCTAAATAAACTTGACATTAGCAAAATATTCCTGTAATATAAATCTACACCAGAATGGAAAATCCCCATACCATCTAATATTTTAATCTTTAAAGAACATCTATTTCAACAAGTGCATCTCACTAAACCTCTAGGTAAGAATATCCCAACATTTTTTAGAGATCATGTACCATACCTTGCCCAATTCTAACGTCATTGCCACTATTTCCAAGTATGAAACAGTAATTTGATTATTTCTTAATTATTTTAATCAAAGATAATATTGTCACAAACAAAACCTAAGACTCATAATTTGGCTCCGAAAGAAGATTCAAAGATCATGTACTAATGAAGCTTACATCTAAGACAGACCTCCGTTGGTCCATGGCATGTTTGTTCACTTCAGCGGCACCATTTTAAGCACCAAGGGCAGTTCTGTCTCCTTGGTTGCCCAACACATGGACATGACACCAGTGCTCATGCTAAGTGGATGACTCCAATCCCTGGCGTACTAAGCCACAAAAAATGATCAATAGAGAGAGGAAGGGAGGGAGAGGGACCTGCTGATTGAGCAAGTGCTGTCGGGGTAGGTCCATTCGTGTCATCGGGGTCGAAGTCAGTGCATGGAGCCTTTTCTATTCTACCTAACCAAGTTCAGAACCAACATCATCTCCTAGAAGCTAAAAATAAGCCAAAGGGGTTGTTATATGTACATAATGTTTTTGCAAGATAAAAGTTTTAGGCCTTAATAGGCATATCTCATTTCTTGATATTTCCGAAATCCGCATCTTACATTGATAAAATATTATAGTACATGGAAAACGTTCACATCTAACAAAATTTGACATAAGGCAACCTTATGAGCATCACTAACCTGGTAATGGTGGCATCAGAGATCAAAAGAGTACATTATCTTAGCCAAATTGATTCCATTTTTAAGCATCCTATAGATAATATTGTCAACCACCCCAGTCCAGTGCAAAGGAATGGAGAGATAACCATATTCATGTTAAATAAAAGAAGCACCAGCTATCGTAGTATATATAGGAACCCCTATTACAACAAATAAACTCAATATCTTAACTCCACATTTAACAACTGAAATTGTACAAACACACCGGCTTTAGTTATGCATCTTATTAGGTTATAAGAATCTTAAGAAACCCCTCTACATCTTTTGGAGATTAAAAGAAATAAGAGTAAATTAAATATGGACATAGTGGCATAATTAGTTCAAGTCTCAACTATCCAAAGCATTATTGTATTATGAGAGAGACCAACAAACATGGGGACTGGTAATCCAACAGTTGTTGGAATCACAGTAATTTGTTGTCAAGAAATAAAATCAGCATTAAAGGACAAAATAGAGGAAGGCATAAAGCATCTTATATTAGTTTTATGTCCTTCTGCTTCAAATGGAAGTTATTTTTGAAGCCACGAAGACCATTGTTTCTTCCCTTAATTACATCATACCTTCGCCCAAGCCGTATCTTCCCTTGATACATGACCAGTGAACTGGTTAGAAGGCAATGACTATGAATGACAAAATGACGAAAAAAATATGATGAGCGTAGAACACAACACATCAAGCCTCCAAGTGGTGCATTGTGTGTGCTCTCATGGCTATGCATGTACAACATTTGACAAACAAAAGAGGTAACCAGAATGCATGAAAGAACACTTATATAAATAGACTCATAAATAAGAAATCTAAAAAGAGAGAATCATCTATGTCTCCATAGCGCACATAACATCATGTATAATGCATTCAGATGCATCCAAGAACAAACAACACAAAATCATTCTTAGTCATTGATTAATGTATAGCTGAATATAACAATAGCTAATCATCTCTACAATCGTGTGTAAATAGCATTGTCAAATCAATGTATCTGAGCCACTACTTATATGCACTAACATTGTAAGGTTGTGTAGCAAAACACATAGACAAAAGAACTGAAGAAAGAAGAGGCAGAGATGACTTTCGACTACCTTCAACAGGAAAGGCATAATGTTGGCATTTATCATTATCAACTTCATCAGGATCAATGGCGTGGAACTCACTGATTATCCTCAACTTTCTCTGGACCAACAAAACAATAAAGTAAATAAAAATATAGAATCAAACTCCATATTAATTTGCAGTATCTAAATCAGGCACACATAAGAAAGTTTAAGAAAAAACAAGGCAATGGGATTAACCTGTGACATCCCCATTCAACATTCATTTATACTGTTAGGAATGCCATAGACCACTTCAAGCAATATTAGCAATGCGAGAATAGAAAGACTGCACCAGAATAGATTCATAATCAAATTGTTGTTGTATGCATAATTAGGTAAAACGTAAATAGATGGTTCTCAAGGATGAGCCTGTGGCACACCATTTTCCTTTGCAAAAGAAATAAGCACTATTTTAGGCATCCGTTTTACCATGCAATTATATTTCAGTCCAGTCTAGTCAGGTACGAAATCAAACTCAGCTATTTTACCCTAAAAAGGAAAAAGGATTGTGAGAGGCTATTAATATCTACATCTCGTCTACCAAAACATATACATGACTACTGTTAGCAAATTGGAGAGAGAGATGGGAGAGAAAGGGAGAGGGTGAGAGAGTGGAGAGGGAGGGGGGAGATAGAGAGATCTTCTGAGAGGAAGCTGCATGTCAAGTTGGAGCTATCGGAATCAACATACATAGCTAGGTGAGGATCATGATTATTGAGGAATCAAGCTCATCAGACAAGATTTGCTCAAAACTCACCGAATCAAGCTCCTCAGTACTCACTCGTTCCTGATGTTGTGGGGGTAAAAACGGTGGAAGAAGACGATTCCTATCGCGGTTGTGATCTAGGGACTACGATAGCAACAACAACAACATCAAAAGATTGCAGATTTCGTCAAGGGCACAGACAGAACTGAGCAAACACAACTCATGCCCACGAATTCGTGAAACGTAGGGCACAGATCGGGAAAACCCAAGCGCAATTCGCTCATAGGTTGGATGAAATGGAGGGGATAAACAGGATGCTTACAGCCTAAGACTATGGCCCACGTCGCAGATGAAGTTGCAGTAGGTGCTCCGGAGGTGGGCCTCTTTAGCTGCGATTGGTGACTCTTACTGAGGTACCATGACTGGTCCCACTCGACCCCTCTGCCATGGATGGCCGCCCACCACCCGATCAGAGCACCTCGAGCCACGGAGGCCCACCTCCGGAGCATCTACTTCAGCTACATCCGCGACGTCGGCCACAGGCTCAGGCTGTGAGCATCCCCTTTGTAACCTCCGTTTCATCAAACCAGCGAGCGAATTGTGCTCGGGATTGCCTGATCTGTGCCCTAGGTTTCACAAATTCACGAGTGCGGGTTGTGTTTGCTTGGTTCCATGTGTGCCCCTGACGAAATCTACATTCTTTTGATGATGTTGTTGTTGCAGCAGCAGGCCCCAGATCACAAGCGCGACAGGAATTGTGCTCTGCCACCGTTTGTACCTTCGCTATGTAAGGAATAAGTGAATACCGATGAGCTACATTCAGTCAGTTTTGAGAAAATCTAGTCTAATGAGCTTGATTTCTCAAAAATCTAGTTTTGACAATCTCAACTATATTAATTGCTCTATAAGTTTAGTTTGAGCAACATTCAGTTTGAGCAGGATTCAATGTAAATCTTGTCAACTAACAGTGTATTTTCAACTAACAATACGCACTATGAATTTCCAGCAAAGTTCCATTGCATTTCAGTTAACTCTATCAGAAGAGAATCTAGTTCAAAGATGAAAATTAACAGAGAGAGTTGTGGTATACTGCTATGTAAATTTTGTATCTAAGCCACTCCTTTGCTTGTTTTAGTGCACTAATTTCATTTACATTTGATTTCTCAGGAGAAGTACCAGAAGATGGTTAAGGCAAATTAGAATCTAGAGAAGCAGGTGTTCTGTTTGAAGGTATACTACAATATGTTGAAGAAAAATATGTTAGCTGAACTGCTAAAGAAAAATTAGTTTCAGGTGAACCTTTCACTCTGGCTTTAGGTTCAGGTTCTCCTTAAGTCAGCCTTCTAACTGAGATTGGAAACACTAAGGATGACCTGAAGCTTCCCACTTATGATGTCCTGCTTTCCTAGGTCTATGCTCTAGCTGTCAAAAACGTGCTCTGGCATATCTTGTAACACTTTAAACAAGTAGAAGCCTGTAATTAGTGTTGTCCCTGAACATCTAATTTTTTAACACACTTCAACACAATCAGCACTATCATAGCAACAACACACTTTTACTCCTAATTAATTTTAACTTGACACAATATCAAGGACTTCGAGTACATTATTAATGTGGATTCAGTTTACTGAAAACTAGGTTACATTTAGCACTAAAGTTCTGTTGCTTTGCAGCTTTGTTTCCTCCACAACACTAGAGTATAGGTTTAGCTGCCTCATAGCACTAGCTTACATAGCTCTATGACTGTCAAAAATGTGTTCCTCTGCCCCTAGTTTTGCGCTGCTTCCATTTCATCTCATCTCATTTAGTTGCTTGTTTCTAGATTTTTTTTTCTATTATGAATATGAATGTGCAGATTTAACACTTCAACTAAAGAGACCAAAGGCACAAGTTGCTGATCCACTACTGCTGACCCACACTATTAAAAGCCACATAATAAACTAATTAAAGAATTGAATGATGCATTGCAAAAGATCTGTCTATGTTGCAGATTTAACACTGGGATGACACATATTTAACTTGCAGATTGCACAACCAGTCCAATTTAATTTCTGGATTTGTATGGCTACCTGATCCACTAGGAGTAATTGGATTTCACTATTGTATTAATACTGCTGGAGTAATTGAATTTCACTTCTGGGTTTGTGCAGGAGTACCAGCAGATGTGCCTACAACCTCGAGAGAACGATATGCAGAGAAGGGGATTAATAAGGTTGTTTCCCGAGGTGTGCATGAATGATCACGTGAAGGAATCCTAGTGAACAACAATTTATAAATCACCTAGATAAACTTGACATTAGCAAATATTCTAGTAATATAAATCTACACTAGAGTGAAATCCCCATACCATCTAATTTTTTAATCTTTAAAGAACACCTATTTCAACAAATGCATCTCACTGAACCTCTAGGTAAGAATATCCCAACATTTTTTAGAGATCATATACCATACCATGCCCAATTCTAACTGGCATTGCCACTATTTCCATGTATGAAACACTTTTGCTTATTTCTTAATCATTTCAATCTAAGGTAATATACTCACAAACAAAACCTAAGACTGAAAATTCAGCTCTGAAAGAAGATTCAAAGATCACATACTAATGAAACTTACATCTAAGATAGACCTCCGTTGGTCCATGGCATGTCTGTCCACTTCAGCGGCACCATTTTAAGCACCAAGGGCAGTTATGTCTCCTCGGTTACCCGACAAGTGGACATGACACAAGTGCTCGCGCTAAATGGATGACTCCAATCCCTGGCGTACTAAGCCACAAAAAAGGATCAATAGAGAGAGGAAGGGAGGGAGAGGGACCTGCTGATTGAGCAAGTGCTGTCGGGGTAGGTCCAGTCACGTCATCTAGGCCAGAGTCGGTGCATGGAGCCTTTTCTCTTCTACCTGATCAAGTTCAGAACCAACATCATCTCCTAGAAGCAGAAAATAAGCCGAAGGGGTTGTTATATGTACATAATGTTTTTGCAAGATAAAAGTTTTAGGCCTTAATATGCATATCTCATTCCTTGATATTTCCGGAAATCCACGTCTTACATTGATAAAATATTATAGTACATGGAAAAAGTTCACATCTAACAAAAATTGACATAATGCAAACTTATGAGCATCACTAACCTGGTAATGGTGGCATCAGAGATCAAAAGAGTACATTATCTTAGCCGAATTGATTCCATTTGTAAGCATCCAATAGATAATGTTGTCAACCACCCCAATCTAGTGCAAAGGAATTGAGAGATAAGCATATTCATGTTAAATAAAAGAAGCACTGGCTATCGTAGTATGGATAGGAACCCTATTACAGCAAATAAACTCGACATCTTAACTCCACACATTTAACAACTGAAATTGTACAAACACGCTGGCTTTAGTTATGCATCTTATTAGGTTATAAGAGTCTTAACAAACCCTCCTACATCTTTTGGAGATTAAAAGAAACTACAGTTAAATTAAATATGGACATAGTGGCATAATTAGTTCAAGTCTCAACTATCCAAAGCATTATTGTATTGTGAGAGAGACCAACAAACATGGGGACTGGTAATCCAACAGTTGTTGGAATCACAGTAATTTGTTGTCAAGAAATAAAATCAACATTAAAGTACAAAACAGAGGAAGGCATAAAGCATCTTATATTAGTTTTGTGTCCTTCTGCTTCAAATGGAAGATATTTTTGAATTCACGAAGATCATTGTTTCTTCCCTTAATTACCTCATACCTTTGCCCAAGCCGTATCTTCCCTTGATACATGACCAGTGAACGAGTGAAGCTAGAAGACAATGACTAAGAATGACAAAATGAAGAAAAAAATATGATGAGCGTAGAACACAATACATCAAGCCTCCAAGTGGTGCATCGTGCGCCCTCTCATGGCTATGTCTGTACAACATTTGACAAACAAAAGAGGTAACCAGAATGCATGAAAGAACAGTTATATAAATAGACTCAAAAATAAGAAATATGAAAAGAGAGAATCATCTATGTCTCCATAGCGCACACAACATCATGTATAATGCATTCAGATGCATCCAAGAACAAACAACACAAAATCATTCTTAGTCATTGATTAATGTATACCTGAATATAACAATAGCCAATCATATCTCTACAATCATGTGTAAATAGCATTGTCAAATCAATGTATCGGTGCCACTACTTATATGCACTAACATTGTAAGGTTGTGTAGCAAAACACATAGAAAAAAGAACTGAAGAAAGAAGAGGCAGAGATGACTTTCGGCTACCTTCAATAGGAAAGGCATAATGTTGGCATTTATCATTATCATCTTCATCAGGATCAATGGCGTGGAACTCTCTGATTATCCTCAACTTTCTCTGGACCAACAAAACAATAAAGTAAATAAAAATATAGAATCAAACTCCATATTAATTTGCAGTATCTAAATCAGGCACACATAAGAAAGTTTAAGAAAAAACAAGGCAATGGGATTAACCAATGACATCCCCATTCAACATTCATTTATACTATTAGGAATGCCATAGATCACTTTTAGCAATATTAGCAATGCGAGAATAGAAAGACTGCACCAGAACAAATTCATAATCTAATTGTTGTTGAATGCATAGTTAGGTAAGAGTGAATAGATGGTTCTCATGGATGAGCCTGCGGCACACCATTTTCCTTTGCAAAAGAAATAAGCACTATTTTAGGCATTTGTTTTACCATGCAATTATATTTTAGTCCGATCTAGTCAGGTACGAAATCAAACTCAACTATTTTAGCCTAAAAAGGAAAATGGGTTATGAGAGGCTATTAATATCTACATCTCGTCTACCAAAACATACACATGAACACTATTAGCAAATTGGAGAGAGATAGAGAGAGGGAGAGAGAGGGGGAGAGAGACGGAGGGGGAGAGAGAGAGAGATCTTTTGAGAGGAAACATCATGTCAAGTTGGAGCTATCAGAATCAACATACATAGCTAGGTGTGGACGCCGGAGAAAGACTAACACCGTCTCATGCGATGGGCTGGCACCTAGTCGTGATCTTGCTCCTCACCAACATCTAATCGTGGTTGGTGTTAGGATTAAAAACCCTAGCGCAACAGGCACACCGAGCACGACGGATCAGGGCGCTTGGTTGTGGAAGAGCGGCCGACTCAGTGAAGGAGAAGCAGGAGGCACGAGATTTGGCAACCATAGTGGTTTGGGATGACGCATCGGCAGAGGCGTAACAGTGGGAACTTGGCTGCTCTTCTTCGCCTTAGTCCGCCGACAGAAGCGATGGGGGAAACATGAGCTCAAGGCAACAAATAGGAAGGAGATGGAGCGGTGGCGGCGCGACGGGAAGGAGGGAGTAGAGCAATGTCACAAAGAAAGGGGAGGAAGATAGTGCATTTGGGAAGGGAAGAGAGCGAGCAAGAGGTGACGCGTGGGTGGGGCAGCGACTAGGGTTTAGCACGGGGAGCTGCTGCCTTTTTTATATCTCAAAAAGGACAAAACTACCCCGGTGGGGGCATGGAATTTACGAAAGGGTGCAACTGAAATTTTATCACACGACTGAGAACGATCTGGTAAATATCCGACGGCTCACACGAGATCAGCCCGAGATGGGCCGGCCCACGTTGCGCTGCGATTTTGATCGAACGACCCAGAATCGATGGCGGCTAGGGTTTAGCACGGGGAGCTACTGCCTTTTTATGTCTCAAAATGACGGAACTGCCCCGGTGGGGGCATGGAATTTACGAAAGGGTGCAACTGAAATTTTATCGGACGATTGAGAACGATCTGGTAAATATCCGACAATTCACACGAGATCAACCCGAGATGGGTTGGCCCGCTCGCGCTGCGATTTCAATCGAACGACCCAGAATCAGTGGCGGCTAGGGTTTAGCAAGGGGAGCTGCTACCATTTTTATATCTCAAAAATGACGAAACTACCCCCGATGGGGGCATGGAATTTACGAAAGGGTGCAACTGAAATGTTATCGGACGATTGAGAACGATCTGGTAAGTATCCGACGACTCACACGAGATCAGCCCGAGATCTGGCCACTCGCGCTGCGATTTTGATCAAACGACCCAGAATTGATGGCGGCTAGGGTTTAGCACGGGGAGTTGCTGCCTTTTTGTGTCTTAAAAATGACGAAACTACCCAGTGGGGGCATGGAATTTTACGAAAGGTTGCAACTGAAAATTTATCAGACGATTGAGAACTATCTGGTAAATATCCGACGACTCACACGAGATCATCCCGAGATGGGCTGGCCCGCTCGCGCTGCGGCTTCGATCGAACGGCCCAAAACGGTGGCGGCTAGGGTTTAGCACGGGGAGCTGCCACCTTTTTCATTTCTCAAAAGACAAAACTACCCCGGTGAGGGCATGGAATTTACGAAAGGGTGCAACTGAAATTTTATCGGACGACTGGGAACGATTTGGTAAATATCCGATGGCTGACACGAGATCGGGCCGAGATGGGCCGGCCCGCATCCCTCTGCCATTTCGATCGAACGACCCCAACCCAACCCAAACCAAACCACCCAAAAAAGAAAAAGAAAAAGAAAAGGAGAAAGAGAGAAAAAATAGGGCGCAAAACCGCAGCGCACCAAAAAGTCTACCCACCCCGAGCACGCCCCCCGGCACACGCGATACCCACCCGCAACGCCCCTGCCGCGAACAGAGCGCAGACGCCCCGCCCCGCCGCGCAATGGGCAAGCAGCAGCCGCCGCCGCGGCCGGCGGCGATGTCGGCGCCTCCCCCGGCCCGGCGGAAGCGGAAGAAGAAGGGCCGGCCCTCCCTCCTCGACCTCCAGAAGCGCAGCCTCCGCCTGCAGAAGCTCCAGGAGGCGCCTCCGCCGCCGCCCCCGCCCCCGCCCCCGCAGCAGCGCCGCCCCTCCACGCGCCGCAACCCCGCCCCGGAGGACGACTCGGGCGACGACGACCCCCGCCGCGAGAAGAAGCTCCGCCTCGTCGTCGGCCTCCACGACGGATCGGCCAAGGTTTGCGCCCCGATCTGCGCCCTCCCCGCCCGAATCCGCACGGAATTCGCCCAATTCGCCACGGCCGGCGCGCGGATCTGCGCCGCCGCGCGCCGCCCGAGGCGCCCTGCCTGCTATCCCAGGCGCGGAAAGGGGCCTCCCTCCTCTGCCCGCGCCCCCCTATTTATTTTACTGCCCGCCCCACCCCTCCCTCTGCCGCCGCGACAGTGGTCAACGCCGCCCGCCTCAGCCCTCAGCCCTCGCTCCGCCAATCATTCGGCGGATAAACCAAAACCCTGGCTCCCTCACTCGCTCGCTCGCTCGCATCCCTGGGCAATAATTGGCGCCATTTCTTTTATGCATCGGAGCTTTTAAAGGCGTGCCTTTTTTTGGCCTGGTTTCCCCCTGCCTTTCGCGCCAAATATTTTCCCCGGCGAGCCACGGCAGGATATAAGTATAGGATCTCTCTCAGTGCATGCTCGGTAACCGCCACTTTTTCTGGCGCCTTTTTCCGCCCCGGGTCTCGCGATTTTCTCCCAAGGATTTCTGTGTGGATATTTTAAAATGTGTCTGTCTACTATCTTCTTTATTTATCTTTTGCTGCTGCTGCTGCTTGCTGCAGGGAGAAAAGAGGAGGACAGCGACGGATGGGCGTGAAGGTCGGTTCTCCCCCTGCCTGCTCTCCTCCGATGCATTTATTCTTCTTCAGGTTTCCGGAAGCAAAATAATACTACAGTAATACTGGACGACGAATGTGCACGAACAAAGATGCCATTTTTAATCCCTGTAGTACTGGTGGATGCATTCCAGTTTGTTTCCTGTTTAATTAATTAATGCTGATTGCTGCTCCTCTGCTCGTGGGTGGATTTGTTCATTTGCACAGAGCCGTCAGATTCCGGCCCCACGATGCCCCTGCCTGACAAAAAGTTATTGGTCTTCATCCTTGATAGGCTGCAGAAGTGAGTTGCTATTCCCTCTCTGCTTCTTCTTCTTCTTCCCCTCCAGTTTCAGTAGCATCTTATCTGATGTGTTTACCTGTTTTCGCGCAGGAAGGACACATACGGCGTTTTCTCGGAGCCGGTTGATGATGAAGAGGTTTGTGTTGCAGGACTGGATGTTTGTTTTCTTGGTTTTGTTTTCTCGCAGGCTGATTGATTTGCTTGTGATTGCCAATGTACTGTCAGCTGCCCGACTACAGAGATATTGTCAAGCACCCCATGGATTTTTCGACAGTTAGAAAGAAGCTTGATAAAGGGGCATATGCTAACCTGGAGCAATTTGAGGTCAGCGTGGAATCTTTTTTATTTTTGGGGTCATGCTGTTTGACCTTTTCTGGTTTAATCAGCTGTTACCGCAATTTGGTTGACTTAGTTGCTAGGTCAGCTAGATTAGTCATCAACTCTGTGAGGCTAATGTCCTTTTCCATGCTGATTTTCTTCTTTCTACACAAGGCCTCACATTTATGTTCGATATTCTTAAAGATCAGTAGTCATTTACTAAAACTGTGGCATCTTCTTGTTTGCTTGAAAATATATTTTGTACTGTTGCCTTTGGAGTCTTGTATCATGTTTTGCTGCGCCTTTTTAGGAACAGATATTCATTCTCTTGGATCCTCTTCAAAGGACTCGAAACTAGTGCAAATGCATAAATGGAAACCTGAGAGTTTTGCTTCTAAATAATGTTTCTGACAATGTTCCATGTGATCAATATCTTCTGAACTCAAGCACTCTCAAGGGAAGATATAGAACTATATAAAGCACAACACTTTTCAAGACCAGTACAGTAAATACAGTTTAATTTGTAAATACAGTTAACAAGTTTCTTTCAATGGAAAACTGAAATCTATATGAAGGTATCTGTTATAGTAAGTGAAGGGAAGCACTTATGCTCGTAGGTGTTACTGTTATTGATTCCATTACTGGATCATGAATAGGGCTGTGGAAGTGTTTATATTCAATGAATATCTGCTGCCGTTGTCTTTCTGCATCTGCATATCCACTTATGTCAAAGGTTGTTTAAGTAATTTGGGTGCTAAGAAGTCATGTAAGGTATGTAATATTGTATATACTTCCATAAGGATAAGTAGCAACACAGGTAGAAAGAGAAGTGCATTTAAATAAACTATGAACTATTCTCAGAAAGTGGTTGTTAGACAGGCAAACCTGTAAATATGTAATTTTTCTAATGGAAAGAATGCTCTCATAATCGTCTATGAAATAAAAGTGATTTCATACATTTGAATCAAGATGAAATGACGCTCTGTTTAGAAAAAAACACCAGTGCATGGATGCTTGAGCAATATTCACTACGAAGTTCCATTTTCTACTGCATATATAAAAATCTTGTACAGGCACTGCTTATGTTACTTACGGTCAAAGATGTAGAATAAGATAAATCACAAGTATTTAAAAAATGAAATGCTTGTACCTGTGACCTGTTATGAAGTTTGTTGTAGCAGTACTGAGCAACAAGGTGTATTGAACTTTAGATTGAAGTTATCAGTTGTTTGTTATGTATGAGAATGATCATTTTTACTTCTAGAGCTGGTATGTTAAGCTCTCTGTGCCACCATTTCTACTTGATGTAATTACTTGTCTGCTGCCACCTCTCTAATCACTTGAAAAATATTTGATCTATGTATACTATAAGCCTGTAACCAGCATCACATATCTGCATTTTCTCTGAACATTCGATTTAGTCTTACCTCAGATCACTAACATCATTTCCTGTACCTTGTTTTATGACTTACTTTCTTTTAAACCATGGCCTTGGTCATGCAAGTCACACCCCAAGAACAAGTAGCACTTTGACCCGCTGTTGAATCCTGGGTGTGCTAATACTTAATTTATAATCAATGGTTAACTAAGCTCATAATATTATTTGTATTCTACTAAGTTCATTCAAAATGACATAGATTTCCTATTTACAGGACGATGTGTTTTTGATAACCTCGAATGCCATGTCCTACAATTCACCAGACACAGTATACTATCGACAGGTCAAATCTTGAACCTACTTGTTTGATGATTAATTTTATGATGTATTTTTTCTGTAAACCCATGGGATGCAGTGCATATGTAACATTCACATGTGATGCATTATAGGCACGATCTATTCAAGAGGTTGCTAAGAAGGACTTTGAGAATCTTAGGCAAGATAGTGATGCCAGTGAACCAGAACCAGAACCATTACCAGAACCGGAACCAAAACCACAGCGTCGAAGGGGCAGGCCTCCAAAGAACGCTGTCAAGCAGCAAGTTGAGCAGCCACCAGCAGAACGTGCTACCGCAAACTTTTCTGCGGCAGCACTTGCTATGGCTGGAAATAGTGGACTTTATGCGCACTCAGGGTTTGATATACAGCGGAGAATTGCAGATGTACTGAAAGCTTCTTTTGCCAATAGAAGCAATGAACACAATTGGTCCAGTGAGCGCAAATTGGAAAGCATTGAAGATTATTCAGGTTTCTTTTATCATTTTGAGAACTCGGTTTCCTTAGAGGGATATTGCCCAAGAATGTCTTCCATCCAGATTTGGCTAATCTGTTAACCCCTTTAACATCATTTGGTACCTTCCCTTTGTCCCAGGGTCTGGGAGTAAATGGTCAGGAAAAATGGGGAAGAAGCCACTTCCGGTAGAAGAGAGTCGCCGAACTACATATTATCAGAATCAACCATCCAGTTCAATGTATGAGCTGCCAGTGGCAACCTCATACAACGGGACAAGGAAGGTTCTTGTACCAGTTGAGTGTCCAATACAAGTCACTTCCCCTAATGATTTATGATATGCCAATGTAGTTTTAGGTTTCTGTTGACTTTGCTGAACAGCAAGATGATATCACTCTCAGTTTAACACAATGATTGTTTTTTTATCAGATTGGTGCTCAGTTGCCACAGGCCTATTCCCGCAGTCTTGCACGTTTTGCTGCACAGCTTGGTCCTGTTGGTTGGGAAGTTGCATCGAAGCGAATTGAACAGGTCATTCCCCCTGGAGCAACATTTGGTCGTGGGTGGGTAGGAGATGGCGAATCACCAGACTCATTTCAGCCACCTGTACCGACTTCATCTCCGATACCAACACCACCACCAAGCAGCATAGCAGCATCGAGTGAGCAGAAAACTGTAGATGATCCTGCAAGCGCAGGCCATTCAACAGGGCCTCATGCAGATGCTGTGTCACATGCTTCTGCCAATAACGCTAAGAGGATCGATTCTCAGGCAGTACCAAGCCCGCAATGCGGATCATTGCCGCAGGTTCCAGTTGAACATTCCGTTGAGCTGAAGAGCAGCCATAATGTTGAGGAACGGCCCACCATGCACCAAACTGTGAATGGTTTTAATGCTGTGCCAGGTGCTAACCTTGACTATTGGTTTGCCTCATTTTCTACATCCCCTGTTCCTTGCACTTCAAAAGATTAGTAACTCACTCTTATCATTGATTGGTCTTTGCAGGGTCAATCATGTTTGCACCTACCGCCCAGCTGGTCGCGAACCGGATGCAGACGCATATGGCCGATTGATAGAGACCCAAGCTCGACATGGATAATTTGACATTTGGACGCATGATTCCGGCCACGGTTTCGCAGGCACCAAGCAAGGACTTTGCTGAATCATATTGTGCTCATTTGATTTTTTTTTCGAGTCGCTGTTGCTGTGCCGCACCGTGGCCTTGTCTCTCCATTGTTTTTCTTCTTCTTTTTTTTCCGAGAATGGGATCTCCATTGTTCGTTATCTGTGGTGTAATTGCTTAGATACCTAGGACTTAGGATAGAATGCAGATTGCAGAGATATGTGTGTAGAGGGTATTAACAGCGTACTTAAGTCGGGTTCAGAGATTTGAAAAAGTTCTGATGTTGTAGAAACCACAGGGGAACCAATCTGTATATGTTATATTGAATGTTGTGGTATTGTTACCACAGTTGGTCATGGTGTGTCTAAAGAAACGAAAAACTTAATTTGCTAACAAACTTTCAGGTTGGTGATATGATACACTTTCAGGCTGAAATCGGTCACACATGCAAAGATTGATATGATACGCTTTCAGCCTGAAATTGGTCACATATGGAGAGTCATGGCTTGTTTGGTTCATAGACAGACTTTTAGAATGTTCTAGCGGCATGTTCAGCCTGTCATGCACATACTTTCTTTTTTTTTCATGGTAATATGTGTCTTATTCATTTGACACCGACAAAATTAAAAAGACATCAGAACTCTAACCTTTGCATAGAGGACCACCAGTTGTCACACTTGTAGCTTTCAATTGGTTCACCGTACATTTAGCAAAAATGCTAAACTTATGGAAGGTAACCTATAGGCGAAGATGTCACATTACAGCATTTTTTTTATAGAATAGGCACCCAAAGAGCATCTCAAAATTAGTTTTTTTTTCAACATAGTACATTCAAAGTCGCTCACATACATGAGCATACACGCACCCCTATGAACGCACGAACGCACATCCTACCCATATGAGCACTTTCGAGAGATTGAGCCGGCATAGCATCTTGAGATTTTATGAAAAGTCACCATAGACGTCTCGCAGTCGACAGGAACGTCTCCTACTACTAAACAAACATCGCCAGAAGCCTAAAATAAATCCAGGAATAATGCAACAACCAATGTAAGTAGTCTAAGACGTGAACCCTGATGGGCTGGGGATACCACTGTCCTTCTAAGCATCCAACTACAAGTTGGCTCACAAAGAGCATCTCAAATCTGATAAGTAAAAAAGCCAGTGCAATCCACAGCTAGACGCAGAACAACCAATATAAAAACTAAAATTACATTGAGAATCATAATAGCCTTCTTCGTCCTCCAGTACATCGTCCACGGTTGTTAAAAGAATATACTGTACCAACAATAAAGAAAAGGGACACCTGCAAACACCCTAACCATACTAGGTTGGAGCATAATCCCACACAATACAGGCTTGCCATCGATCACCATTGGTCCAGAGAGTTGGAGAAACCAAACGATGCCAGATAATAACAAGGAAAGAAGATGTCGAAGTCGTTGCACCAATAGTCAGCGAGCCAACAGATCCACGATAAGAACTTTGTGTTGGATATATTACAATTTTCTAATTAATTTTATGCATAAATAAATTATGACCATAGCAAAGGCAATGTTAATATCATATTGATATTTGCACATCTGAGCACATACGAAGTACTACCGCCGTTCCAGAATATAAAGTGTAATTGTACAAGTAAACATCTGTATGTTTATCGAATGAAATATCAACATCTGCGATACCTAATAGACAAAATATGAAAATACTTTTCATGATTGATCAAATGATATAAATTTGATATTGTAGATATTGATATTTTTAGAAACTTGGTGAAACTTGCATATGTTTGACTTTTGAAAAAATAATACACCTCATATTTTAGAACGGGGGAGTATAGAGCATGAACAAAAGAAAAAGTATGCCTAACACATGAACCAATACATAAAATATGAACATATCATACCCTCTAGTTGGCCAGGACAAATCCGCGGCGGCGATCGCAAACATATCATACCCTCCAGTTGGCCAGGATAAGTTTATGTAATAAGATTTTACAAAATACCCCATATAGAGAAGGCAATAATTAAGGTTGCACCATAAACTTAATTATAGAAATGATTAACATGCAAGATAATCGCATATTTGAAATCTACACATTTTTCGGAGGGATTTTCATATATAACATGTTAGATTTGAAGTCGGGATTTGAAAGATATGAATATTTTAAAAGGCATTCGAATTTGCACCAAAAAGAGAAGTGAAAAAAAGGGGCGTGGCCGAGGTTGAAGGTAGTGAGTGAGGCGTTAGCCACTGGGCTAGCTGCATGGATGTGAAAAATTAGGGATTGCACTGTATATAACCCCAAAAAACGGTCTATCTAGTGTAACGAATATTTTTTTTTTACTTACGGGTGGCATAGTGGGTACTTATTGGCAACTTTAGGGGGGAACTTCCATGACATACCACCAGAAATCATAGCCCTTTTATTATTAGGTATAGATAGCAAAACGGCCCGTCGTTGCAACGGGAGAAAAAAAAACTCATAATCTCCTATGGCCATGGCCACATTTTGCAGCATCACTGATATGCAATATCAGTCTCATTTTCGTGAAATCGTAAACAATTTTTGAAAATAATGTATTTTAAAAAAAATCGTGAGCATATATGAAGTCGTGAATATTTTTCAAATTCGTGAACATTTTTACAGATTTTTGAACATTTCCTAAAATCGTGAACATCTATTGAATTCATGAAATTTTATACTATTTGCAAACATTTTTCTAAAAATGTGAACTTTTCTTTAAAACATTTTTCTTGAATAGGCGAACATTTCTAGAATCGAAAAAGTTTTTTGGAATTTTTTTGGTGTTTTCCTAAAATTAATGAACATTTTGTGAAATGCACATAATTTTTTGAATCAGCGAACATTTTATAAATCAATTAAATTCAAGTCATGAACAGTTTTTAAATTTTTAGGATATTTTCAGTTCATGAACATTTTTTGAATTGGTGAAATTTTGTTCAATTCAATAAAATATTTTTAATACACGAACTTTAGAAAAACCATGAACATTTTATGATTTTCTGTATATTTCTTTTCAAATTGCAAACATTTTTTGAATATGCGAACATTTTTAAAAAATTACTAACATTTTTTGAATCCACGAACATTTATGAATATGAAGCATTTATTTCAAAATTCTCATTTTCTAAATTTGGATCTTTTCTGAAGTCCAAAATTATTTAAAGTAGAAAAATAGAAGGTGGGAAAGTAAAAAGAAAAATAAAAAAAGAAATTTTAGAAACAGGCCGCCCGATCATGGGCCGGCCGAAATAGGCGCGTTGTGTCTTCTCCTAGTGCAGAACGCTGTATAGAAGGTTCCTACTAAATGGGCTGGCCCAGGCGGGGACTCCCCTGTGTGGAACATTTCTTATCACTTGTAGGTGGCATCGGTGGGTAATATTTTACGACTTTGGGGGCAATTTCGGTGACGTACTGCCAGAAGCAATAACTTCTTTATTATTACTAGCAAAAGAGCTCGTGCGTAGCAACGGAAGAAAAAAAATACCACATGCCCGTAACCCAAATAATCATGAGTCAAGAAACCAATAGGTCCATGTTCTTAATTTCACCATGATAACCCATCTTGTTGCCATTTGTCCGTTGTCACACTCTCGCATACGATGATCATATTGCTTACAGAACCAGAACGTGCTTGAATGTGGTCAACCGTAAGCCGTCTCTCTTGTGGCATAAGATGAGGTTTTTCTCTTGCTACATTTACTCCATCTCCAATTTGTTTGTGTGATATTGATTAAGGTTGCACTCAAAATAGCATTTTAGAAATGGTTAAGAGGTAAAAATAACATCATATTCGGATTCTACACATTTCTCTAATCAAATTTCATATATAACATGTTAAAGTTCGAGTTATGGTTTAAAAGATATGCATGTTGGAGAAAAAACATTTGTTCTATGTAGACTACATGTTAATTCGCATAAAAGACATGGTGTGCGATGTAAAAACACAGAAAGCGATTCAATTTGTCACTTAAAGGTGAACTGCGGGTTGATTATCTGAAAGTGTAGGGGGTTTTGTGTAAAATCTTAAAAATGTTTTGTTTTGCCACTTAAAATAGGATTGCAGATTGAATATTAGAAAACACAGGGACTTTTTTGCAAAAATACCGACGAGGTACGACCAGGAGCAGTAGACACTTTCTTATTAGGTAGAGATAGGTATAGATAGATATGCGAGTTGAAATCATTAAGCCACCTCAGGAATCAATAAGATACGTCTGCGAGAATGAACAGACTGCTAAAAAAAGAAGGATTAATGGAGAGAAGGGACCCATGACTCGTGATTCATGTGCATGACGGAATGAGACTGCTTGGCGTCCGACGCTATGCCGAGGTGGAGCGTGCCACCGCCGCGTTCAAGTAGCGGCTGGTGGTTATCAGTGGCTGCAGTCCTGGCTATGCTGGTCTGGCAGTTGCTTGCGAGGAGTGCGTTGTCGGCGACTCCACGAATAAGCTCATTTGGTCCGCTGATCTGGAGGAGGTCCTTATTTTCCTCTGCTTCCAAGGTTGGCATGGTGGTGAAGGAGGAAGAGGGGGAGAATGAGATCCAGTTCGGGTTCGTTTTCATCACCGACGAAGACCATGGATGGCCTATGGCTCCCGTTGTTGCAATCGCCGGCCGTCGCCGTCGAATCCTCTGACCGAATGGCGGTCTTTCTTCTTCCGCCCGGCCAAGAGCCAGACGCGAGGAACTGCAGCTTCATCCTGGAGTTCATGGTGTGGTGCCATGGAGGGCTCGCTGCACCAAGTGGTGCTGTCCCCGGTGAAGACGAGTCAAGCTTCAGGCTGGAGATGCCAGGGACCTGATTCTTATTTTCATCAATTTTTTGGAGTCCTCTTTGTAATAGTTGGGGACCAGTTAGTGTTTTTGTTGTTCGTTCAAGGTCGTGTTGTAAAAGCGTTGTGCACTACTACTTTCTAGTCAATGCAGCTTCGGAGTCCTTCTGGGCCCTAGTTTGTTAAAAGAAACAGACTCATCAAAAAGAAGGAAGGAATTAATGGATTCGTGAAACATCTTATGCAAATCTTTTATATCTAAATAGCTTGCCTCACTAACTATTTCTCGCAACATGCAAGCATGCCACATTATCACGCAATATGGATGAGAAAAGACACACCCCCACTATCATATGTCTCTCAACATGCAAGCATGCAACTTCATGAAACATGCATGAACAAATTCCCGTCTCAAAATGCAAACATACATGAGAATTTCATTCTATTTATACTATCAATTAACATTTTACAACAATACATTGATTAAAAATTATAAAATATTTTCAGTTTTAGCCGCTTATATTATTACTTAAATAGTCATGTTTCATACAATGAATCACATTGAAATATGTTGCAAGATATTTCGGCAACAACATGCGGGGTATCATCTACTCCCTCCGTTCCTAAATGTAAGTCTTTGTAGAGATTCCACTATGAACCACATACAGATGTATATAGATGCATTTTAAGTTTAGATTCATTCATTTTGCTCCATATGTAGTCCATCTAATGTATTATTAGTTTCACTTGAAGGACCGCTACATAGCACAATGAACTGTACATGCTTTATTGTGGAACTTTTGCATCTCTTTTCATTTTTTGTTGTAATTCTTAAGTAGTACTCCCTCCGTTCCAAATTACTCGTCGTGGTTTTAGTTCAAATTTGAACTAAAACCACGGCGAGTAATTTGAAACAGAGGGAGTAGAATCATCAGACGATTTATGGATATAGCCATGTTGAAATGAGATGTGCTTAAATTAAGGTCAAGTTGTTATGCAAAATAAAATAGAAACACTCAAGATTGCAGAAAATAATTAAATGAAGAAATTCTTGGTTAACCCCTGGTTGTGGGAGACAATGGCATCGACTGGAACTGATAGTAAGCTAAAACAGTTTAGAGGTGGAGACGCTGAAATAAGCCTCTGCGATTATGTTGGAAAATTGATTGCGTACATCCGTGCTGGTGTCCGATGTTAGAAGGAGGAGGATGCATGGGTTAGGGGAAGTAAGTCTTGAGCCATTTTTATTGGACTAGAGGTTTGATTTTTTTTCCTCATGTTGCCAACGCACGGGCATATTTGTTAGTTTCATATATGGTCTAAGGCGCGTCTATAATTTAACAGTCACATCCCCTTCACCAGATCGGATCCGACGTCGTCGGGGTAGAAAGATGTTGACGAGACCTTATTTCAATACACCACCATCAACATCTCGTCGATGCTGTCAGTCGATGCTGTCAGGCAAACAAAACATAAGAAAAAGAAAACGGAGTGCCGCCAATGAGCCCTATTTGTGTGGTGCCACAACCTATAATAAGAAAAAGTGTGGTAAAAATCTGACTATGAATATGCAAACTGCGCATAGCTCAAATTGTTAGGTTTCTTTTAGTGAAACCATTTTTTAGATTTATTTCAGCCATTTCAGCGATGCTCTTTTAGTGAGAGAGGACGTTCACATGACTATGAAGCCACATGTGGTGCTCATAACTGGAGGGTGTGCGTACGATACGTTCATAGGATTGAGTTTATGTTGCGTGTATATGGTCATCTGTGTTGTATGATGTTAAAAAAAAAATCTGAGCAAGCATACCTACAAATCGAAAGTAACAAGTTTAATCACAAATTACAGCATTTTACTTAGGTGCACCCGGCAAAAACATCACCGTGTACATTCATTTACCGGGAGACAGGAACAGTGGAGATCGTGATATCGACAAAGTCGTAACATATATTCCTTTTTTCTAAAAGAAAATATATTAATATCAAGGAGATACTAATTACACCTAACCTTTACACCAACAAAATGTGTAAAAACATCTAGGATGCACACAGCTAAAAAGAAAAAAAAAGACCCTACCACGATGATCAATCACCTGCAATAGTCGTCACATATATAGATGGCCTAAGACAAAATACACTGATACGAGCCCGTGGAGCTCATACGATGGACAAACTCACTAGACCAACGTGAAAAGACGCTGCATCTACCAATTCTGGAGTGGAGGCAGATCGGCTTTGCCCGTGCGCTCCAGGACGGCGCGCACGCGGGCCTGCGTCTCCTCCGCGTCCGCCCGCTTCTCCTCCGCTCCCCGGTGCTCGCCGTCTTCGTGACAGATTAGTCCGGCTTCGAGCATCAGGATGACACAGCCGGCGATCAACACGGCCCAGCCGACCCAGCCGGCGACGAAGGCGCCGGACATGACGCCGAGGATGCCCACGCAGCTGAACACCAGGTCGCCCATGGCGAAGGTTTGTGGCCGCGGCGGGCGCCGTCGCAGGACCCTCTCCGCCCCACGTACGTCCTCCTCCAGCTCCCGCACCTGCCACGGCTCCAGCCCCGACGCCAGCAGCCGCCGCGCACGACGCTCCCGCTGCCTGCGCCGCCGTCGCCGCCGCCGACGCCGCAGCAGGCGCTGCTCCTCCGGGCCCAGGTCGTCCTGGTAGTTGTGGACATCTCCGTCGCCGTCGTTGCGGTAGACGGGTCCCTCTGCCACCGCGGCGCTCAACGTTGTGAATATCAACCGATCCATCTCCCCGGATTCGCTCGCGACGAGCCGGCGTTCCTCTCTGCTTTGGGCGAGATTACAAAGTCGTTGGCTGCGTGCTCGTCCCTCCTGTATATTTGTACAGTAGCCAGCGGCGAAATACAATCCGATTCGGACCCGAGGTTCCCTGGAATTCTTTCTTGGACGGACCTGAGTTTACAGTCCGAGTCTCCGAGAGCGTGCCCGATTCGAAGTACATAACCATTTATCGTCATTTTGCCCTGGCTCTGCTTTGCTCGCCCTGGGGAGTCATGACCATGTTGGCTTATCTGAGTTGATGTTCCATTCTCTGCTTTTCGAATTGAAATTTTGTATTCCATTTAAGAAAAAATGGGTAGCTGATGTGTCGAGTACATCTGGTGTTGTCTCGTCGTTTTCACTTTCAGTGAGACACCGATGAAATGTACTCCCTCTATTTTCATATACAAGCCCACAAACTCAAATTACAGGTACTAAGGTAAAATTTAATACATATTTTGTATTCTAACTTTTCTTTTTTGTTTCATACATACAAGAAAACTTAGTGGAGGAAGCAACTAAATGTCATTATGACTACATGCATGCAAGTATTAAATATGTTGCTAGTACGAGAAAACATCACTAATTTTGCCTCGATTACTGTTGGTGGCATTATATAGATGCAAAATGTATATTCTATAGTGTCCTTGTATAAGTAAATAGAGGAAGTACTTAATAACAACAATTTCAGTAGGGCAAAGAAATATTTGCCTTTTAATCAAAATATTCAGGTAATTTTATTAGTACACACAAAAGAAATAAACAAAAATCAAAACATGATTTTGGTTGTGACTGAATTTTTTCTAAAACTGAAAGTGAAAACCATGCCTTGTCTACCGCTACAGTAAGCAAAAGAAGGGCCCCCCTCTCTCATTTCTGTTAGAGAAAACAAGGGTTACGGCTATAGACTCCAACTTACATAGAGCAGGATTTAAAAAAGCAGTTACCAGCCACTCACAGAAGAAGCCGCCTATAAGGAGATAAGACAAAAGGATCCACAGCTCAGTGGCAGAATATCTCAGGTCTTGTTTGGGGGAAATGGCAGAAATAATGCACACTCTCTCTGCCTTTTTTTAGGGAACTCTCTCTGCCTTTCAGTTACAAGGCCAGCACATGGGCAGAATACATAGAGCTGCTTAAAAAGAACAGAAACACTAACGCTCGTACGTGTGGGAATTCTTCAACTTGCCCACACGTTTGGATGGTCGTTGATTGTCTTTTGCACGAATCTTGACACGAAAAAAAGAATTTGGTGTGCCACGTACGACGGGACTGGTGTGTGGGCGTTGGAGAGTTTACCCACACGCCCCGCATCACGCTGTTGCCAGCTGCGCCGTGTAGGCGAACTAGTTTCTGCCCACACAGCCACCATGTAGTCCATGCGTGTGTGGGCGAACTGATTTTTGCCCACACGACGCTCCTCCGTTGTGGATGTCAACTGCAGTTACGCGAACATGCAACTAGGTAAACAAACATGGCAACTGTGATTCTTTTGCTAGATGGCAACTGCAGTTGCGCGCACGTGGCAACCAGATAAACACACATGGCAACTACGATTAACTATACATGGCAACTATGGTTGGACCACACGTTGCAACTAGGTAAACACACATGGCAACTACTGTTTGACCATGTGTGGCAAGTAGTTAATCACACGGCAACTACGGTTTGATTACACGCGGCAACTACCATAAATTAGACATGGCAACTATAGTTAATCAAAACAGATAGAGTTGTCATGCTTTTACAACTACACTTGCCATCCCGGATAATTACATCTGCCAACCAGGATGGCAACTAAACCGCCATCCCGCGGGTACCTAACGTAGCTGCGCTAGGACGTGTGGGCATTTTTGCTTCATGCCACACGCGCGAGGTGAAGATGAGTAATACATGTTGGGCGTGTGGCACGAAGTAGCCACGCCCACACGTGTGGGCAATTCTAATGTCTGCCCACACATACTCCATGTTGGCTGTCTGCTGCTCACACCACACACGGTGTGCGGCTAGACCCTTTAACGCCCACATGTGTGGGTGTTATCGGCGTCCAAAAAGAATACATGAGCTATATCTAGGAAAATATTTGAACAATGATTCTGTCTTACATTTATTCAATTAGTCTTACAGAAAGAAAACTTATAAACCAAGAGAATACATACCAAATACGTCGATAATACCAGTTCTGGACAAGCACATGCTTATGATTTAGCGGTGGCAATGGATCCTTGCTATACCTGGCCAAACCTCGGGCCGGGCCGGGCTCCGGGCTTCTGGCCTGGCCAAGCCCGACACAAAAAATCTAGGCCCAGGCCTGGCCCGGCCCGGCCATCAGGCCTGTGTTTCTGGGCCCGAGCCCGGCCCGAGCACATAAAAGCCCGTCGGGCTCCGGGCCGGCCCGACCCGACCTTCAGAAAAATGCAAAAACGATGGGTCTGGGCCCGGCCCGGCCCGGCCTTCGGGCTCAAAAACTAGGCCCAAGCCCGGCCCGGGGGTAGCGTTGGGCCAGGCCGGGTCGGGCTTTTTCGGGCCGGTCGGGCCGGGCCGGGCTTCCCATGGCCAGGACTAATCCTTGCCAACGCAGCCCACGTAACTACGAAGGGCCAAAGTGCACTGACCATTATAAACATGTGCATTTGTAGTAACCGGACCATTCCTTTGTATAGCCCTATCCTAATACATAACGACCGTGCAAGAACAATCGATTTTGAGATAGCCTCCAAATTTGCACCTAGCATTATGGCAGGAGTAATAACAAAAGCCGCGACAGCAGTGCTACGAGCAACCGGAGCCAGCGCCATGTACACACCTAGTGCAAAAGCAATTGACATGCATGTTGTCAAACACATAATTGTGTCACGTCCAGGACTACATGTCGTGAGGAGTTAGGAGAGATAGGCTAGGTAGTTAGATGCAATCTTTATCTCCTGTAACCATTCTTATCTCTTCTTCTTCAAGTTGTAGCCCTCCTGGAAAATCTCCAACGATATGTATGCGCTGTATTCAGGGAGGTGCGCCCCTGCCTATAACATGAAAGGCGTCGCCTCATGTCGATGTAAGATCCTTTCCACCTAGTTGCACATGGTAATCGGAGCATCATGTTCCGTATCATCTAGCACCCCACAAAAACCCTAGCCATGCATTCCTCCGGTTCCTCTCAGTTAAACCTCAGTGGCCTAGTCACAAAGAGGCTAACCCGCACCAATTACGTTCTCTGGTGCATGCAGATCACGCCATATCTAAGAGTCACGGGAGTCTTCGGCTACGCCGATGGCACCACACCGGAGTCGGCCAAATCGCTCACCACCAAGGACAAGGATGAGAACGATTCATCTGTGCCCAACCCTCTCCACCCTCTTCGGGTTCGGGAGGACCAGCAGGTGTTGGGTACCTATTGAACAACCTCTCCAAAGAGGTGCTTGTGCAGGTGACCACGATCACCACGGTGCACGCGCTCTGGACGACGCTCGCCGTCATGTTTTGGTCGTAGTCATTCAGTCGCATCAACAACATCAGCACATCTCTCGTGACTGCCCAGAAGGGCACCGAGCCGGTGGCCACGTTCTTCGCGCACATGCGCGGCCTCGCCGACGAGCTGGCCGCCGCCGGCAAGCCTCTCCAGGATGATGAACTTGTCCCCTATATTTCCATGGCCTGGACATGGAGTACCAACCTCTTGTCTCAGCCCTGGACGCCCGCACCACCCCAGTCTCCCTCAACGAGCTCTTCGCCATGCTCAGTAACATTGATTAGAGGGTCGCCATGTTCCAAGGATCGGGTGGCTTCAAGTCGTCTACAAACGCGGTGACCCGCGGGCGTGGTGGATAGTCCTCACGTCACCGCTGCCCTACGTGCTCCAAGGGCAAGCAAGGTGGCGGCGGCGGCTCCAATGGCTCCAACTCCCACAACAGCCGGCCCAACTCCAGCAACAGCAAGGGTCGCCGCGACGGCTCCAGCAAATCTCTCCCGGATGCCCCGCGTTGCCAGGTTTGTGGCAAGCCCGGGCACACAACCAAGGATTGCTGGTACCGATGTTAGAAATATGCCCTAGAGGCAATAATAAATTGCTTATTATCATATTTCCTTATTCATGTTAAATGTCTATTGTCCATGCTAGAATTGTATTGATCGGAAACTCTGATACATGTGTGGATACATAGACAACACCGTGTCCCTAGTGAGCCTCTACTAGACTAGCTCATTGATCAAAAGATGGTTAAGGTTTCCTCACCATAGACATATGTTGTCACTTGATAACGGGATCACATCATTAGGAGAATGATGTGATGGACAAGACCCATCCGTTAGCATAGCATATGATCGTTCAGTTTTTGCTACTGCTTTCTTAATGTCAAATACATATTCCTTCGACCATGAGATCATGCAACTCCCGGATATCGGAGGAATACCTTGTGTGCTATAAAACATCACAACGTAACTAGGTGATCATAAAGATGCTCTATAGGTATCTTCAAAGGTGTCTGCTGAGTTCGCGTGAATCAAGATTGGGATTTGTCACTCCGTATGATGCAGAGGTAAATCTGGGCCCTCTCGGTAATACATCATCACAAAAAGCTTGCAAGCAAAGTGACTAAGGAGTTAGTTACAAGATGATGTATTACAGAACGAGTAAAGAGACTTGCCAGTGACGGGATCGAACTAGGTATAGAGATACCGGCGATCGAATCTCGGGCAAGTAACATACCGATAGACAAAGGGAATTACATATGTTGTCATAAAGGTTCAACTGATAAACGATCTTCGTGTAATATGTAGGAATCAATTTGGGCATCCAGGTCCCGCTATTGGTTATTGACCGGAGAGATGTCTCAGTCATGACTACATAATTTCCGAACTCGCAGAGTTGCACGCTTAACGTTCGTTGACGCTAGAGTAGTATTGAGATATTTGATGAGTGGTAAACAAATGTTGTTTGGAGTCCCAGATGATATCCCGGACGTCACTGGGAGTCTCAGAATGGTCGAGAGGTAAAGATTTATATATGGGAAGTCATATTTTGGGTTCCGGAAAAGGTGCAGTTTTTTCGGTATTGTACTGGGAAGCTTCCAGAAGGTTCCGAAGGATTCCGGAAGTCCACATGTGGGTACACTACGACCCAAGGGCTAGCATGGGCTGCGGGGAGGTGCCCTGGCCTTATTGGGCTAGACGCACCGAGTCCTCAAAAGCCCATGTGGCTAGGGAAGGCATAAAAGAAAGGAGTCCTAGTAGGAATAGGATTGGACTTGGCTTCCAAGTCCTCTTCCCCATAGCTGCACCCTAGGGCTTGGAGGGGCTATTTGCCACGCCCCTCCACCTATATATAGAGGGGAGGGGGCGCCCCAATAGGACACACCAAGTCCTTGGCGCCCCTCTCTCTCCCGTTACTCCGTAGTTCCACCGCCTCGTCCCGGCGACGCTTAGCGAAGCGCTGTCGGTGCTCCACCACCACCGTCACCACCGCGCCGTCGTGTTGGTTGTGATACCATCTACTTCTCCTCTCCCGCTTGATGGATCAAGAAGGAGGAGACGTCATCGAGCCGCACGCATGCTAGGTGCCATTCGTTCGGCACTAGATCAGTTGGATCGTGACCGGATCATGAAGAGTATGACTACAACAACCACATGATAAACACTTCCGCTTTGCGATTTACAAGGGTATGTAGATGCTCTCCCCCTCTCGTAGCTATGAATCTCCATGGATAGATCTTGCGTGTGCGTATAATATTTTTTGTTTTCCATGCAATGTTCCCCAACAACCAATCTGTTCAAGATGACGCCTCCTCTGAAGATGATGACAAAGTTGCCGCTACCGCCGATGGCTCCGACAACGTTGATACCACTTGATATCTCGATAGTGGCGCCACCAACCATCTCACTGGTGAGATCGAGAAGGTGACTCTTAGCGAGAAGTACAACTGGAAGGATCAGATCTACACGCCAGTGGTGCAGGTATGAGGATACGTCACATTGGTCATTCAGTTATAAATACCTCTTCTCATAAAATCCACCTTCGCAAATTTTTGCATGTTCCTAGTGCCAACAAAAAACTTCTCTCTGTTCATAGAATTACCATTGACAATCATGTTTTCATTGAATCATCCTTTTTCTTTTTGATTTAGGATCAGGCCACGAAGAAAATACTCTATCAAGGTAGATGTGTTCGAGGGCTTTACCCGTTGATTCCGGAGATTAGAACATTCCATAGGCAATCTTATGGTGTTATCAAGGTAGATGAGTTAGGAGAGATAGACTAGGTAGTTAGATGCAATATTTATCTTTCGTAACCATTCGTACCTCTTCTTCTCAAGTTGTAACCCTCCTGGAAAATCTTGAACGAGATGTATGCGTTGTATTCAGGGAGGTGCGCCTCTGCTTATAACATGAAGGGCATCGCCTCAGGTTGAGGTAAGACGCTTTCCGCCTAGTCGCACACATGTGATTGAAGTCGAACACTACAGGGAAAGCAAGGAGACCACAAAGTTAACTTTGCGGGTGATCAGGTTAACCATGGCAGCTGCAACAAACACGAAGCCACCGGTAGCTAGTGAGGAGCTGATGAATACTAGTGTGGCAGCCGTCAAGAATGCGTCAAAAACGTAACTCCCGACAAGTGTTGGCGTGCCCGCATTTTGATGATCATTTGCCCTGTAACCTCCGAGAAGCGCAAACAATGCACTGAACTTCACAGTTGCTATTAGAACTGAAACCACAATAAGAGTTTTTGCTGCACCTTTCAGTCTCCCAGATTCTTTGTCCTCGTCGTCTGGCTTCACACGCCTGTTGTATGTTCGCTCAATCTTATCCCAGAGGAGGGCACCATGGTTTGCCCCAGTAGACTGCAAGGCATCACATATTTTGTCCTCGGAATTCTGGAATATAAATGGCTTGGAATATATCAGTACGAAATAAAGGAATGTACCAGATCTATTTATTTCACCAGTGCCAATTAATATAACTGCATGAATACAAGAAATAGATTATAAGTTAAGGTTTGTTGCAGACCTACCAGACCGGACAGGGCAGGGGAGGGCGGTCGCCAGCGTGCGGCGGCGCAATGTCCAGGCGGGCCAGTGAGCCGAGATAAGGTGGGTTTGAAGATCTGTAGAGGAGAGAAAGGTGAGAGAGGGAGGGGGGGGCGCATCGGCGTGCTGCTCCGGCAAGATCGCCGACATACGTGACGTGCGCCGGAGATTCACGGCACTCGGCATGGGAGCTCAGGGTGGACGGCGATGAAGGAGACATAGGTCGTCGACGGTGGCGACGAGCGGAGATGCTTTTTGCAACAAAGGTCCTGTTGCAATGCAACATGGATCTTGTTGCAAATGGTGCTGGACACGGCCATGAGCCATATATGCTTTTGCCAGAAGGGTTCAGTTGCAATTGCATCAAGTCTCTTATTGCAATGGCGACGTTGACGGGCAAAGATGATTCTGCAACAAGGGTCATGTTGGTTGGTCCTACGCAATTGCAAGAAGTCTTGTTGCAATGTGAGAAACAGTAAATAGAGCGGTACCATCACACGGGGAGCATCATAAATCAGACCCGGCCAATCTTTTCCAAAGATCAGCCGGGCAACGCGTGCCACGCCCCACAAACCAAACATACCCTCAAACTGAACGTAATAACTTAATCACAAATTACGAACATTTTGCTTGGACACACAGGGCAAACAAGTCAGTACCACTCACGTTGATTCGCGAGAAAACTGAAACCATGGAGCTCGTAGTAACGATGTCATCATATAGATGGGCTTTTTTTTTTTGGAGAATATCACACAGATTTGTTTTGATCTGGGAGAATATCACATAGATGGGCTAAGACAAATCCTTCGTTAACTGTAGCATTTTTCTACTGTTGGCCTGGGCCTGGCACGGGGCCTGACCCAGTTCTGGCTTCCGCCCCTGGCTAAGACACTCTGACCTTTGCCGTGGAGTTCGAACGATTGACAAAGTCACTAGACGAGACGAGAGCAGGACACTGCATCTACCAATCTTGGAGTGGAAGCAGATCGGCGTTGCCCGTGCGCTCCAGGACGGCGCGCACGCCGGCCTGTAGCTCCTCCGCGTCCGCCCGCATCTGCTCCTCTAGCCGGTGCTTGACGTCATCGAGACAGATTCCTGAGGTTTCGAGTATTAGGATGGCCACGCCGACGGTCAACACGGCCCAGCCGACGAAGCCGGCGATGAAGGCGCCGGACGTGATGCCGAGGACGCCCACGGAGGTCCACGCCAGCTCGGACACGGTGAAGGCTGGCGGCATTGGCGGGCGCCGTCGCAGGACCCTCTCCGACCTGCGGACGTCCTCCTCCAGCTTCCGCACCTGCCACGGCTCCAGCCCCGAGGCCAGCAGCCGCCGCGCGCGCCGCTCCCGCTGCCTGTGCCGCCGCCGCTGACGGCGTCGCCGCAGCAGGCGATGCTCCTCCGGGCCCAGGCCATCGTCGTAGTAGTCTTCGACATATTCGTCACCGTCGTTGTCGTCGACGTCGTACATGGGTTCCTCTGCCGCCGCTGTACTCACCGTCGTGAATATCAACCGATCCATCTCCCCGAATTTGCTTGCGACGGTCCGGTGTTCCTCTCTGCTTTGGGCGAGATTACAAGTAGTTTGCTGCGTGCTCGTCCCTCCTGCATATCTTTGTACTCGTAGCCAACAATGAAACACACTCCGATTCGGACGTGAGGTTCCCCGGAATTCTTGGACCGTACTCCTTTCAGTTTACACAGCCAGGGAGCGTGGCTGATTTGAAGTAATAACGAAACTGCTCTGCGTACGATTAATTTTCGTCGGATAGCTATACAACCAGACTGCAAATGCTATGGCCCACAAACTGGATCATCTACAATTTGTCTCTAATCGTACATGTTGGACGGGAATTGATCGTACGTATAGCAAGGTCGAAGTAATAAACCCCTTATCCCTATTTTACCGCTCGCTCGATCCAAAAGCAGCGAAAATGCTAAACCTACGAAAGAATCTACGTAAGGTTACGAAAGCTTCCAAACTAATCTAAACATCCCCCCTGATTTTTAGGGGGGTGGGCCCCTCACTCCCCTAAACACCAATCCTATCCTTCCACGTTGGCTGCTACGTAAACTTAAGAAGATTCTTTACGTAAGTGTAGCATTGCTCCAAAAGCAGTGTCTGGTCATATGCCACTGCTCGCTCTCTCAGGGGTTCAAGAGACATGACCATGTTGGCTTATTTGAGCTGATGTTTCATTCCCTACTTTTGGAACTGAAATATTTCAATTCTGTTTGTTTTTCTACGGGCTGACTATACTCTAGACGCCTGAAAAAAAAATCAAGATCAGTCGATTTTCTCGGCCGTTGGATTTGCATTGAAATCCAACGGCTGGCCTTCTTCTTCCTCTCTTATCATTTTTTCTCCGATGCTCCCCTCCCATGGACCATTGGCTAGGCATCTGGCGCTTGCTGCCCCATCCGCAGTCGACAACCCTCGAACGCCCGCCTCGCCGCCCCGTTCTCCCTGCATTGTCACCCACCGCCATGTTGTTGTTGTTGTTGTTGTTGTTGTTGTTGTTGTTATCCCCTGGCTATACCTCTAAATCTCCGACTCGTCTCCACCCGTCTCTGGCTCAACATTCGAGAGTACTAGTACGGTAGTACCAACATCTAGTAAAGTTCATACAGCCAACGAACGCGAAGGAAGGCACACAATCCTCATGCTATAACTAGGAGACACCAAAATTAGCTCTAATCAAGCGCTGATGAGAAGGAGCGAGCAGAGTCGTGGATCTTGGAAAGCAAGCCGTCAACGTCTTACGCCTTGGCAAGCGGGATGCACTGCTGTAAGAGAGAGATCAGTTTAAACAAACAATCAGAGGACTTAGTGGGGACAATTTTTTCAATAGTAAACTCATTGCCACTAGTACGAAAAGACCAAGCCAAAGCAACAGATGCAACCAAACAAATGTGTTTCGAATGAGCCGAGACCGGAACGAGGAGACCACGAAGTTGAGAAAAAAATCTTATTGCCCCAAGTGACATTGAGCCAATCGCGAACAAAACTGCACATGAAATTGGCTAAGGTGCAATAAAGAAAGATATACTCTGCATTTTCGACCTACACACAGAAAGTAGAAGCCTCATTGGCCAGGTAGTGACACTTAAGAATGTGGTCACTTGATGGTAAGCGTTTAGGGAATAATAATTTTTTTTTGTTTAATGAAAAAAGATTTAAGGAAAGAAGTTTACAGGAACTGGCAGAAGTTGCTCCGAGAAAACTTCCCCTAAAACTTACGTGGAAGCCAACAAAGTGATTTTAGGGGAAGTTTTTCAGGGAAACTGTTCGAATTGCTCTAAGAAGTTGCCACTTTCAATTCGCTTGGAGATAGGGAACGATGAAACCAAAAAGCCCATTTACATGCATGATGCTCAGAGATGCGCACTTCAGGGTTACCACCTTAAGAAAAGAGGATAGGAAAACGATCCTTAATGGGGACATCCCCTATCCACCAATATAACCAAAACCTAGTACAGGAGTCAAATCTGACAATGAACTTAAAGTCTGCAAAAAATGATCTCGAACCTTAAGGTGAGATCTCCAAAATTGAGGGGCTGAGAATTAGGCCTCTCCACCCGGAATGTATTTTGCCACGAGCAATTGACCCCAGCGGGGCCCATAACAACTAGGTTGGCACATATTTGACCGCCACTTCATCAAGATGCATTTGTTCATGATAGTCGTGTTGATAATCCCCAACCCCCCAAGGTTTTCGGGTTTCCCATAGGTTTTCGTTTAACAAGCCTATATTTATTTTTATTATCAGCAGTATTACAAAATAAGGCACTGCGTGCTTATCGACATCAGCATGGGTACCCACTAGTGCAGAACAGGGCAATAGCACCGGTTCGTAAGGCCCTTTAGTGTCGGTTCCATAACCGGCACTAAAGTGTGGTCACTAAAGGCCCCCCCCCCCCTTTAGTACCGGTTCAGCATGAACCGGTGCTAAAGGGCAACCACGTGGCACGAGCCAGCTTCGGGGGCCTGGAGCCCTTTAGTACCGGTTGGTAAGACCAACCGGTACTATAAGGTTTGGAGGGTTTTTAGTTTTATGATTTTTTTTCATTTAATTTTGTGTTTCCATTTTAATTCTTTTTCGTTTGCTGGTATTTTACGAGATATATATATGGTCGCGCTATTCGTCATCCTGGGTGAGGAATAGTTATTCTTCAACCCCCTCTATTTTAACATGAATGCGCTGTAATTTTATATTCCGTAAATTTTGTCTTATTTCAGACATAAAAAAAGAACGTAAGAAAATATATAATCACCATAAAAAATATTTTATGTTACGCAAATTTCAAACGTAAAAACATAGTGTAAAATGTACATAAAATGTAATTTTTCTGGTCTTCTGACATTTTTTATGCCAAATTTTACGCAATGAATTAATATGACTGCAACTATTTGTATTTGAAACATAATTTATTTATAAAATGATCGTAAGATTACCTAGGGTGAAGAATAACGTATTCTGGACTCTGGGTGATGAATAGTAACACTATATATATATATATATATATATATATATATATATATATATATATATATATATATATATATATATATATATATATATATATATATAATTTCTAGTAGAACCAATCATGCATATATATATCATCAATGTCTCACAAACCATCATATTAATTAATTCACACATACACACATATATAGCTATATACAATTTCTCCTACATATGCATGTTGCCTTCGGAGCCAGTGGCATTAGCCTAATTGGTGCCTTTGGAGCATGATGACAATTGGAAGTGGTTTTCTTGGAGGCGGTAGCGGGTAATAGTATTCTCCCTTCGGATTTATGACCTGGTCGAGCAAAAAACTCGCTATTTCTCTTGAAGTGCTTCTACGCGCTCCGTTTCTAGGAGCTTCTCTCGCACCTCTTTGAACTGTTAAGAAGGAGATCAATATGCATGTGTATTAGTTGTGTGACTAGATATCGATAATGGTATAAAAATTGTGAATAGTGTTCTGATAAGCGTACCCATTCCTGTCTTTGAGATCTGCTCCTTTCGGACGCCATCATGCGAATGTTCTCGCAAACACAGAATGCACACAGATCAGTCCCCTGCGCCTGCTTCAGGACCTTTACGAGAATGTAATTTGATTAGATAATAATTAATCAAGCATGATAATTAAAGAGATGGCAGCTAGCTAGCTAGCTAGTACTACTTAATTACTTACCTTGGGTCGAAACCATTTAAGCTTTTTTTTTTCATTCGCCTTCCGTGACGCTGATGAACCTTGCCCAAGCCCTGCCCGCCGACAAAGAAAATGAATAAAGGGGTTATTAAATAGTTCATATCATGAAATGACGAACTAAATAGGCCGAGATATATAGTTAATAATGATTGAAATTACCTGTTGACTATCCCAAACAAGATGTTATAGTCAGTTTTTTCTTTGAGTAGTGAGTCCAGTACTTCAACTGTTCCGGCGTCAACTTTAATGATACACAAGACCCAGTGAAATCTGCATGCACACACATTTGCATGTCTTAATTAAGCGGGCATATGTAAGCGAAAACATGTAGCTAGCTAGTAGGCAAAAATAGAGAATTTGTAGTACAAGACAGTGTGACTCACTGGAAGTTGTAAGGAAGTAGTATATCTTCATTGTATTTGAGGCGCTTCAAGAACTCTAGCATGTTGTCCTCTACGTTCTTTTGATGATGTGGATTTATTAGCCGTGTGTATTCATTAACGGTGTTTGGGTCAATGAACCCAATGCCAAAGCGTCCACCTTTTCTCATTTCATACATCTTCATCCTGCATAATACCACAGAAAAGAATATAGTGAGGATAATTACAGGTAATGATTGATCAAAAGGATCACTACAGCTAGCTTGAGACTTAAATTAAAGAAAGAAATCACTTACAGACAATAGCAACTGACGATAGATTTGTTGAATGCGTCTTGATTGTATAACTGAAACAGTTCAGAATACTCAACGGACAGAGCTTTCTCATGGAAGTAATGCTCCTCATTGACATTCACCATGAGGGACAATCGATCTGAAATCTTGGTAATGTTCATGTACCATTGATGCAATTCATACATTCTCGTTGGGAGGTTCTTGACCTTGTCTGGCTCGACCAAAGGTTGGCCCTGGACATATTTCTGTTTTATTTCATCCTCTCTAAGCAAAGGCATGGGCTCGATCTCGAGGAGTTGTCCAACAGTGATGTTGAGAACTTCAGCCTGCATTATATGCTCCTCCGTTATTACCACATTGCCCACCTCGGGAACGTGCACTGTTTGCCCACAATAATATTGGGCGCGCGTACTGTCACGTGTTGTTGGCACAACAAGCGAGGGGATCGATTGCGCCGCCTGTTCTCCCAGCTGGGGAATGGTTTTCCCGCATTTTTTGACAGCTGCTTCTTGTTTGCTCGATCCTGAGCTCGCCTCCTTACGTAGACGTTCTCGATTTAACTTCCTAATGTGGCGCTCATAGTCTGTGTCAACAGGCTTGGGAGCTGGTGGTTGAGCCATACGAATGAAGTGGTCAATCGTTTCCTCAGGCACTTCCTCCCTTGGCGGCGGTGGCGGTTTCGGTGCAAAATGGGCTTCCACCTCGGCCTTCGATATGGCTGCGATTTCCTCCTCGGACCTGTCATAAGCCCTCTGTGGAAGAGGCGTGAGGCTTGGACCATATTTATATCGCTTGCCTCCGCCTGTACTTCCTGTACTACCTCGAATCGTACCGCTACGCACCATAGCTGCGGGTGTCTCTTCTGCGATTGCTGAGGCGATGGAGACGGCTGACGGGGCTGAGTTGGATGAGGAGGAGTGGCCTGAAGCTGTGCCGGACTTGGAGGAGGAGTGGCCTGAGGTTGTGCCGGACTTGGAGGAGGAGTGGACGTCTGACACTGTGGCGGACTTGGAGAAGGAGAAGTGGCCTGACACTTTGCCGGACTTGGAGGAGGAGTGGCCTGACACTTTGCCAGACTTGGTAGACTTGCAGGAGCGGGAGTCTGCTGACTCGGTGGCGGACTTCGACGAGGAGTCGGCTGACGCGGTGTCGGTGGCCTTCGAAAGATGATGCAATCCTTTTTCCATAGGATGATATGATGTTTGGCCTCTCCGAGAAAGCGCTCGCCGTCAGCTCCAGGAATGTCAAGCTGTAGCTCCGAATATGGTGGATCCACCACCTCATCAACCAAGACACGAGCATAGCCCGCTGGAATCGGGTTGCAATGGAAGGTTGCCTCGGGGGGATTTGTAAAAGCAACGCCGTCCGCCACCTTCATAGATATGTTCTTCATTTTGATGTGTAGCTCGCAGTTAGTGTTCTCCGTGATGTCATCCACGGGGTATCTACCCAGCATTGCATCGTCCGGGACGGAACCCACGCTGCTTCTCGGCATGGATGGGCTGGTGCTACCCAATGCTGGATCATCCGCTAGCTGCTGCAGCTACTAAGACCCCCTTTGCTGGGTAAGTGAGTCGATCTGCTCCGGCTGCCGCTGGAATTTGACTGCCAATTCTGCTTGACTTGCTTCTAGGCCTTGAAGGCGTTCATAGTCCCGCTTCCTCTGCTCCTCCTCCAGCTTCCTCTTCTTCTCCTCCGCAATCTTCTTTCTTGCACGGGTTCTGTAGTCGGTGTTCCATTCTGAAAACCCCTCATACTACGGAATAGCGCCCTTGCCTCGTGTTCTTCCCGGGTGTTCAGGATTTCCCGGGGCACACGTAAGCTCGTCGTTCTCTCTGTTGGGCTGGAACACGCAGATCGTGCCTCTTCTATTGCAACAAGTATCGCATCGTCGGCTCCCTTCAGACTTGCCCTCGTCAAAACATTGCCTGTCTCCGGGTCCAACTGCCCCCATGCGCATAGAACCAAGTCCTGACCCTGGGGGGCCAGCTCTTAGTAACCGGAGTGACACCTGCATCCTCCATCTCTTTCTCAGACTTATCCCACTTAGGCATTGCCACCGCATAGCCACCTGGCCCCAGCTTATGGAACTGATCCTTTTTTCGGCATTCTTCTTGTTTATTCTCGACCGTTCCTTAGCTAATTCCGAATCCTTGAATTTCACGAAATCGTCCCAATGAGCACGTTGGTTCTCTAGTGTTCCCTCGAATACTGGAGTCTTCCTTCCTCCCTTGACGTACTTGTTCCATTCACGATTCTTGTGGTTCTTGAATGCAACCGCCATCTTCCTAAGAGCAGCGTCCTTGACTTTCTACACATCTACTTCTGTGAAATGATCTGGTAGGGTGAAATGTTCCATGAGAGTATCCCAAAGCAGATCTTTTTGATTCTTGTCGACAAAAGTAACATCTGGACGTGGCTTTGCTGGCTCTCTCCATTCTTGAAGTTTGATCGGGAGTTGGTCCTTCACAAGAACTCCGCACTGACGAACGAACTTGTCCGCAATCTTCTTAGGCGCTAATGGTTCGCCAGTAGGGCTGCATGCCTCGATATTGTACTTTACGCCCTGCTTCAACTTTTTGTTCGGGCCTCGTTTCGTCCTTTTGCCTGAAGATTTGCTCGATCCGGATGGCTGAAAGAACAAAGATCGATTCGTTAATATATCTTCAAGTCATTTAAAACATGTGATGATCACCAGATGCCTACTTATATAAATATATATACCTCGCCGATCTTTGTTGTTTCAGGATCAACATGTTCTTCGTCATCGTCATAATCGTAGTTCATGACTTCATCAATTCGGTCGTCGCGATCGAATATCATATCACCCTCTCCGGTGTTGTTTAGAAATTCGGAGCCGTCATAATTTTCTCCATTCTGATCATCATCTAGCCCGCGTATCATATCGAACATGGTCTGTTCTCCCTCTCTGTCGGTATTGTCTGCCATAGCTTTTATTTAACTAATCCAAAAGAAATATAAAACAATTTAGTATTCAAATTACATCGTCTCGAATAATAGATATAATCTCGAATACATCGTCTAGAATAATAGATATAATCCCGAATACATCGTCTCGAATAATATATAATATTGAATAGTACATCACCGGCTAGGTAGCTAATAAAGATCGAATACTACAGAAGAATCTAGGACACTCGCGGTTCCTGCGGCGCGGGCGGTGGACACCCAAAGAGAAGGAACCCTCACAGGATCATAGCTGAAGTGAGATCCCCGAAGAAACTGCCAGGTATTAGAGAACCTGCCGCCCTCTAACGCAACCATGTAGAAATAGACGTGCTCGTCCTCCTCCCTGACACGGCGACGTACCATCTCCGGCGGGGCCGGGTCCCTCCGCACCGAAACTGGCCCACGCGAACGCCACCAAACGAGATCAGGGTCGACGACGGGACCCGGGGCCGGGTTCCTCATCAAGCGGCGCGCCCTCCAGGCAGCACCTCCCAGTGCCAGCCCGACGGAGCCCAGTCCCGGACATGGGTCGGCTGGACGTCGTCGCGGACGGGTCGACGGCGAGGATGCGGGCCGGGCATCGTCGAGAACAAATACTAGCTATATGCCCGCAAAAAGTAACATTTTTTTAATGATTGGGTTTTGATAACTAAAATTTCTAACATTTCTATATAACACTAATTATGCTATCATTGCATATGTCAAAAATCTATATACTATTTCATACTAATTAAGCATCTAACACTAAAAACAGAAAACACAACTTCTATACATCCATTAAAAAACTGAAGAACAACATTATATAAAAAATTTCCATACTAATTAAACACTAATTATATCCATCTAACATGCATTCATACATATATAATACTGAAAAAATAATAATCTAAATAATCTAAACTAATTAAACATACAAAATACGTATATACTAATATATACATGCATTAATTCATACATATGTACGTATGTGTGTGTGTGTGTGTGTGTGTGTGTGTGTGTTCATCATGCATGCTTGTGTGTGTGTGTGTATGGGCTCAGGGAGGGGCGGCGCCCATGGTGGCTGCCGGGGGCGAGGGAGAGGGGTTAGAGGGGGAGAGCTCACAGCGGGGCGACGGCGACGGCGAGGCGACGGGGACGGCGCGACGGGGACGGGCCCGGGGGCGGTGACGGCGACGGAGACGAGGGCGGCGACGGGGACGGGGGCGGCGACGGGGACGGGGGCGGCGACGGGGACGGGGGCGGCGACGGCGACGGAGACGACGGAAACAAAGGAACAAACAGAGGGAAAATGAAATTTTCGTACCTGTTGTATATATAGAAGGCACCTTTAGTACCGGTTGGAGCCACCAACCGGTACTAAAGGCCTGTTTTGGCCAGGCCAAGCGGCGGGAAGCGACCCCCTTTAGTACCGGGTGGTGGCACAAACCGGTACTAAAGGACCCCCCTTTAGTACCGGTTTGTGCCACGACCCGGTACTAAAGGGGGTGCGCTGGCGCAGGTGCGGTGCGGCAAGTTTAGTCCCACCTCGCTAGTCGAGGGGCTACCGCACTGGTTTATAAGCCCCAGTGTGGTAGCTCTCTCGAGCTCCTCTCCTAACCAGGCCTACTGGGCCTACCTGTCCTCTTCCCCCAGTGGGCCTATTGGGCCTTTGCGGGCCTGCATCCTAGCCCAACAAAAGGTTGTGTCGCTAGTCGTATGCAGGCCGCTTTGGCCCAGTAGGCGGGCTTTTTTTCTTAATTTTTTTTGTTTTATTTATTTTTGAGTTGTTTTTTGCTGTATTTAGAGTTTCTTTGTGAATATTTTTTGCTTTAGGTACAAAAAATTATAAACTTTCTGTTAGTGCCGGTAGATTTCAAATTTAAATAGTTTAAACTTTGAATTATTTGAAATTTGTGTGAATCACTAGTTTGTGAATAACTTAACTTTGAAAAAAGTTTTTTCAGTGATTCTTTTTTCTTATGTTTAATATTAGTGTGTTTTATCATTATATTCAATTTATTAATGCTTAGGTTATTTAAAAAATGAAATGCCTTTGTAACAGTTCAGTTTTCGTCGGAAACCCTGATACTTCGAAAGAGATTGTCCATTTTGTACACAAAGTGCATCCAGTTTTTGCCGTAACCCTCTCTACTTTCTTGCACATGGTATTTGTATGAAATTATGATACCATGCCAACTTTCAAGCTTTCCTGAGTTCATTTGTAATGCTTTTCAATTTCAGGGTCATTTAGCTGGAAAAAAAATCAGTAAATGCATGAAAAGAATTTGTTTGCACATAAAATTTCTTCGCGTTTCAAATGCCAAAACGCATAACTACCCTAACTATTACAGACATTCCCTCCTGGGTGTGAAACACAGAAGAAAGTGACGATAGTGAAGCCGATCACATCCCAGATCTTTGGGTGTGAACCTTTTTCTTCGCGTGTGTCCCTTTGCGCCGTAACCATGGAAAATCTTCATCATTTAACGGGATGCTCGGGTCAATATTCACTGTGAATGGAGCAATTTCATCAAATTTTTCATAATCTTTTGACTTGTATGTCTTGTCATCCACTCCCACGATGTTTCTCTTCCCAGAAAGAACTATGTGCCGCTTTGGCTCATCGTACGATGCATTCGCTTCCTTATCTTTTCTTTTTCTTGGCTTGGTAGACATGTCCTTCACATAGAAAACCTGTGCCACATCATTGGCTAGGACGAATGGTTCGTCTGCATACGCAAGATTATTGAGATCCACTGTTGTCATTCCGTACTGCGGGTCTTCCGTTACCCCGCCTCGTGTCATATTGACCCATTTGCATCGAAACAAAGGGACCTTTAAACCACGTCGATAGTCAAGTTCCCATATGTCCTGTATATAACCATAATATGTTTCCTTTCCCGTCTTGGTTTCTGCATCAAAGCGGACACCACTATTTTGGTTGGTGCTCTTCTTATCTTGGGCGATCGTGTAAAATGTATTACCATTTATCTCGTACCCTTTGAAAGTCATTATATTCGAAGATGGTAACTGGGACAGCAAGTACATGTCATCTTCAATAGAGGTGTCATGCATGGTACGTGTCTGCAACCAGCTGGCGAAACTCCTGGTTTGTTCACGTGTAATCCATTCATCAGACCGCTCCGGGTGTTTGGAGCGTAGCAAATTCTTGTGTTCATCCATATACGGAGCCACCAAGGTGGAATTCTGTAGAACTGTGTAGTGTGCTTCAGTGAGAGAATGTCCGTCCATACATATTATTTGTTCCCCTCCTAGCGTGCCTTTTCCATCCAGTCTGCCCTTGTGCCGCGATTCAGGAACACCAATCGGCTTAAGGTCAGGAATAAAGTCAATACAAAACTCAATGACCTCCTCATTTTGATGGTCCTTGGAGATGCTTCCTTCTCGCCTAGCACGGTTATAAACATATTTCTTTAAGACTCCCATGAACCTCTCAAAGGGGAACATATTATGTAGAAATACAGGACCCAAAACGTTAATCTCTTCGCATAGGTGAACTAGGACGTGCATCATGATGTTGAAGAAGGATGGTGGGAACACCAACTCGAAACTGACAAGACATTGCACCAAATCATTCTGTAACCTTGGTATGATTTCTGGATCGATTACCTTCTGAGAGATTGCATTGAGAAATGCACATAGCTTCACAATGGCTAATCGAACGTTTTCCGGTAGAAGCCCCCTCAATGCAACCGGAAGCAGTTGCGTCATAATCACGTGGCAGTCATGAGGCTTTAGGTTCTGGAACTTTTTCTCTGCCATGTTTATTATTCCCTTTATATTCGACGAGAAGCCAGACGGTACCTTAATGCTGAGCAAGCATTCAAAGAAGATTTCCTTCTCTTCTTTGGTAAGAGCGTAGCTTGCATGACCCTGATGTATGCCGTCTTCTCCGTGCATACGTTGCTGGTCCTCCCGTGCCTCACGTGTATCTTTTGTCTTCCCATACACGCCCAAGAAGCCAAGCAGGGTCACGCAAAGATTCTTCGTCACGTGCATCACGTCGATTGCGGAGCGGACCTCTAGGTCTTTCCAATATGGCAGGTCCCAAAATATAGATTTCTTCTTCCACATGGGTGCGCGTCCGTCAGCGTCCTTCGGAACAGGTTGTCCGCCAGGACCCTTTCCAAATATGACCTTCAAATCCTTGACCATATCATGTACATCAGCACCAGTACGGTAGCAAGGCTTCGTCCGGTGATCCGCCTCACCTTTAAAATGCTTGCCTTTCTTTCTTACGGGATGCCTGCTCGGAAGAAATCGACGATGTCTCAGGTACACGTTCTTCTTACGACTATTCAAATATATACTGTCGCTTTCATCCAAACAGTGTGTGCATCTGCGATATCCCTTGTTTGTCTGTCCTGAAAGGTTACTGAGAGCAGGCCAATCATTGATGGTCACGAACAGCAACGCCTTTAGGTCAAATTCTTCCCCCATGTGCTCATCCCACGCACGTACACCTGTTCCATTCCACAGTTGTAAGAGTTCTTCAACTAATGGCCTTAGGTACACATCAATGTCGTTGCCGGGTTGCTTAGGGCCTTGGATGAGAACTGGCATCATAATGAACTTCCGCTTCATGCACAACCAAGGAGGAAGGTTATATAAACATAGAGTCACAGGCCAGGTGCTATGGTTGCTGCTCTGCTCCCCAAAAGGATTAATGCCATCTGCGCTTAGACGAAACCATACGCTCCTTGCGTCATCTGCAAACTCCTTCCCGTACTTTCTTTCGATTTTTCTCCACTGTGACCCGTCAGCGGGTACTCTCAACTTTCCGTCTTTCTTACGGTCTTCTCTGTGCCATCGCATCACCTTGGCATGCTCTTTGTTTTGGAACAAACATTTCAACCGTGGTATTATAGGAGAATACCACATCACCTTGGCAGGAATCTTCTTCCTGGGGCGCTCGCCCTCGACATCACCATGCTCATCGCGGCTGATCTTATAGCACAATGCACCACATACCGGGCAAGCGTTCAAATCCTCGTACTCACCGCGGTAGAGGATGCAATCATTAGGGCATGCATGTATCTTCTGCACCTCTAACCCTAGAGGGAAGACAGCCTTCTTTGCTTCGTACGTACTCTCGGGCAATTCATTGTCCTTTGGAAGCATATCCTTTATCATTACCAGCAACTTTCCAAATCCCTTGTCAGATACACCATTCTCTGCCTTCCATTGCAACAATTCCAGTGTGGTGCCCAGCTTTTTCTTTGTCACCAACGCAATTCGGCTACAACAATTTTTTGTGATCCTCTAACATGCGCTGCAACTTCTTCTTCTCCAAATCACTTGCGCAGTTTCTCTTTGCATCGGCAATGGCCCGACCTAGATCATCAACGGGCTCATCTGATGCCTCTTCTTTAGCTTCTTCCCGCATTGCCGGCTCAGCTTCTTCCCGCATTACCGGCTCACCTTCTTCCCCCATTGTTGTATCATCGTATTCAGGGAACCCATGGCCAGGATAGCTGTCGTCGTCCTCTTCTTCTTCATTGTCTTCCATCATAACCCCTCTTTCTCTATGCTTGGTCCAAACATTATAGTGGGGCATGAAACCGAACTCAAACAGGTGGACGTGAATGGTTCTTGACATAGAGTAATTGCGACCATACAGCCAGCACATGGACAAGGCATAAAACCATCCGCCCGCTTGTTTGCCTCAGCCGCAAGCAGAAAAGTATGCACGCCCTCAACGAACTGGGGAGAGCATCGGTCATCGTACATCCATTGTTGGCTCATCTTCATTACACAACACCGAATAGACCAAATTAATACACGTTCATACATAAAGTTCATACGACACTTAAATGCAACAAACAAATAACTCTCTAGCTAAAGCATTTAAATGCAACAACAAATGCGATCAAGATCGCAACTAAGGTAACAATTGATCCAACATCATAATGATACCAAGCCTCACTATCGATGGCATATTTTCTAATCTTTGTAATCTTCAAGCGCATTTTCATCATCTTGATCTTGTGATCATCGACGACATCGGCAACATGCAACTCCAATTCCATCTTCTCCCCCTCAATTCTTTTCAATTTTTCTTTCAAGTACTCGTTTTCTCTTTCAACTAAATTTAACCTCTCGACAACAGGGTTGGTTGGAATTTCCGGTTCACATACCTCCTAGATAAAAATATCTATGTCAACTTGATGGGCATAATTTGTCATAAACACGAAATGCAACAAATAGTTTTAAAATAGAATATACCACATCCGAATCATAACAAGGACGAGGGCTGACAGGGACGGATATCAAAACCATGGCACTATGTATAACAAACAATGTACGGGTAAGATAATTATTATACGAGTAACTATGTATCCAAATCACACAAACATCAATTTTTTATATAAAAGTTCATGAACAAGAGGCTCACCACAAGGTGGTGCCGGCGACGGGACGGTGCGGGCGATCGACGGTGGTTACGACGGAGATTTAGAAGGCACTAAGTAAACCACACCTACATATGCAAACTAAGTGTTATTTTTGACCTCAAATTGCATATAAATCAAATACTAGCACATATATATATTTCCTCCAAAATTACTAAACTCACAAATTAATAACTATATAAAGCATTGCAAGAGCTAATCTAGCAATGAGAGATGAAAGGACAAAGTTGCTAACCTTTGTGATCATTTGAATGGATGGGGGCCTTCAAATCTTGACAAATTTTGGGCAAAATGTGTGATGAGCTCGAGAGGAAGAGAGGAAGAACAGAGAGGAGAGGGGAAAGGGGAAGAACAGAGTGAGCTCGGGTGGACGAAGGGTTTATGTAGGACGACCTTTAGTACCGGTTCGTGCCAAGAACCGGTACTAAAGGTGCTGGAGGGGGCCCAGACTGACAACATCCTGCCACCACTCTCATTAGTACCGGTTCGTGGCACGAACCGGTGCTAAAGGTTAGCCACGAACCGGTACTAATGAGAGCGGCCCGGCTAGCCGTTGGAACCGGCACTAATGTATACATTTGTGCCGGCTCTAATACAAACCGGCACTAATGTGCTTCACGTTTGACCCTTTTTCTACTAGTGACCATCAGAGAGTGTGTAGAATCACATGCAAAATATAGGGATGATGGACAGACAAGAATTACTGAGGATGACCTTCCCCGTAGAGGTGTTGAACTTGTCATGCCTATCCTCTCTTCCAATAATTTGGAACACCCAAACAAAGTCACTAGCAAGAAGATTTTTTCAGACAGTGGGAGCCCATGCAATTATGGAATAAGATGCCAACTTTTTTATTATCTGCTCGTCCTTAGAACACCCCATAACTATGACCTCGCTTTTTCGGAGGTAGATTTTTACGCCAGACATGACCTCAAAGTAGAAATAAAATGAAAAATATAAATATCGGCAAGCTGAAGGTCATCCTTTTAAACGAGGATGATGGTATCGCCAACATATTGCAGGTTTTGGCCAAACATGTGCCAATTCGGCAAGTACTTGCTTCCAAGCTGAAAAAAAGGAAGACTGGTACTGCTTGATTCAGAATATTACTGCATAACGTTTAGGATGCACTCTATTCCGTCCTAAATATAGCTCGAAGAGATATTTAGGATTGATCATTTTTCCAACTCCAAATGAGGCATGCAGCACATCATCCTTGGCGAGCTGCCTTGGGCGCCCCAAGTAGGAGGAATCCTACTTGGGGGCCCTATTCCAATTCCCCCCCTTTCCTTTTACCGGAAGGGGGGGAAAATGGAAGAGAGGGAGGAGGAGGGAAGGGGGGGGGGGGCGCACCCCTCCTCCTTCTCCTATTCGTCGTCCTTCCTTAGGGGGGGCGCCACCCCTTGTGGGCTGGTGTGCTCCCCTCCTATGGCCCATAAGGCCCATTATTCCCCTGGGAGTTTTCGGTAACAGCCCCCCCAGGTACTCCGATATGTACCCGATACACCCCGGAACACTTCCGGTGTCCGAATACTATCGTCCCATATATCAAATCTTTATCTCTCGACCATTTAGAGACTCCTCGTCATGTTTGTGATCTCATCTGGGACTCCAAACAATATTCGGTCACTAAATCACACAACTCATATAATACAAAATCTTCATCGAACGTTATGCGTGCGGACCCTACGGGTACGAGAACTATGTAGACATGACCGAGACACCTCTCTGGTCAATAACCAATAGCGTAACCTGGATGCTCATATTGGCTCCCACATATTGTACGAAGATCTTTATCGGTCGAACCGTTATGACAACATACATTATTTCCTTTGTGATCGGTATGTTACTTGCCCGAGATTCGATCATCGGTATCTTCATACCTAGTTCAATCTTGTTACCGGCAAGTCTCTTTACTCATTCCGTAATGCATCATCCTGCAACTAACTCATTAGTCACTTTTCTTGCAAGGATTCTTATGATGTGCATCACCGAGAGGGCCCAGAGATACCTCTCCGATACTCGGAGTGACAAATCCTAATCTCGATCTATGCCAACCCAACAAAGACCTTCGGAGATACTTGTAGACCATCATTATAATCACCCAGTTACGTTGTGACGTTTGATAGCACACAAGGCATTCCTCCGATATTCGGGAGTTGCATAATCTCATAGTCGGAGGAACATGTATTTGACATGAAGAAAGCAATAGCAATAAAACTGAACGATCATTATGCTAAGCTAACGGATGAGTCTTGTCCATCACATCATTCTCTAACGATGTGATCCCCTTCATCAAATGACAACACATGTCTATGGTTAGGAAACTTAACCATCTTTTATTAACGAGCTAGTCTAGTAGAGGCTTACTAGGGACACGGTGTTTTGTCTATGTATCCACACCTGTGTCAAGTTTTCGGTTAATACAATTCTAGCATGAATAATAAACATTTATCATGAATAAGGAAATATGAAATAACAACTTTATTATTGCCTCTTGGGCATATTTCCTTCATTCTCCCCTCGCTCTCTTCTCCTTCCTCTCTGCCCTCCCCTGCGCCGCACGCCCCTCTGCCGCCTCCGCGCCCCCCTCACCTCCTCTGAGACCGCCGGAGACCCCCACCCACTCCTCAACCCCACCACCGTCGGTGCCCCCACCTTCTCCTTCTTTCCCAAGCGCCCGAAATCCTAGCCTGCGGCGCAGCCATGGCGATCGAGCTCTAGATCCGCGGGCTGGAGGTGCAACAGCGGATGCGCCATCTACGAGGCCCACATGATCCTTCCTCCCCTCCGCTGCGCCATCCGCCTCCTCCCTCCCTTTCCCTACGCCACCTCCCTCCACCCTCGCGATCCGATTCCAATCCGTACTCACGGGCGAGATCTGATTCGATCCTGTCCAGGGCGCCGCCATCATGCACCGCCACCACCAGCTGGACCAGTGGCTCGCCGGGGATATGATCGCCGGGGAAGCCGTCTTGTCATCCAAGACCAAGATGAGAGTGGTCAAGGACGGAGCGACCTTTGCCATGTAGAGGTCCATCTGGAAGAAGCCTAAGTCGTCATCCAACGCATAGCCATAGAGTCCGAGCGTCCCAACGGACTGGTGGTCAGTGCAGAGAGCCACCGGGTGGTCCGTCCGCTTGCATCTGAAGCATGCCAGGGGTTGCTTGCAGTCCACCTGGCAGTGCCCCTCCTCCCCACAATTGAAGCACGGCACGACCATCGAGGCGGACGAAGCCACCGCCGTTGCCGCCGGGGCTGGAGTGGGGTTGGAGATGTTGTTTGAGAGAGCCTCCTTCACCGTTCTGCCTTTCGTCCTCGTTCTGTTGAAATAGTTTGGAGCGATTATACGAAGCGGTGAGGAAGAGAGCCATGCAGATTCCCAGAACTTGGCGGTCTCCCCATTGCCAATGGTGACTGATATTGAGGTGATAAACAGGTCGTGTGGTCTTGCTGGTCACACGGCAGCTCCGATCCTACCGACAGGCGGTCCGGGGATCACCAAGTTTACCAAAGCTAGCTTAGCCACAACGCTCTGGCAAACTTAGCATAGTCTACAATGCCCAGGCCAAACTTGTCAATTGGCTGCAGACGTCGATCCATTTTAGTTTGGATTCCCCCCCCCCCCACTTAGTTGTTCTTCCTTTTTCCAAAGTCCTAGGGGCGACTTGTCGATCCCTAGAGCTTCGGGACCCTTCTCGAGAGCTATAGCAGAGAGGAGGAATCAGCGGCAACTCCATTTCTCAGGTTCTTTCACCACAGCCTCCGGGCATTTCCCTCGCCTCCGGCTGCCCTCTGGGCGGCTAGAGGTTGGGGAACATCGGATCTAGGTGGCGCGTGTATATAGCCATATAGGTGTGGGGCTTCGTCCCCTGTTTGGGTCTTCGGCGCCGGAGTCTTGATTGAGCGGACGATGGCAAGTTCTCGAATAAAGGAACCCTGGCTCTGGCTCCGGCTCCTCGGCGTCGTGGCTGGTGCTGACAAGGGGCTGGTGGTGTATGGCCCTTCGGCGCGATGGTGGTTTGGTTCATAGGCTTTCCACGATGATGCCGACTCGTCGTGCAGGGAGAAGGGTGGTTTGGTCTGTGGCAAGGTTTTGGTTACCGAATGAGGCATTTTTACCGAGGGGGACTGGTAAACGTGGTTACCATGGTTATCGGGAAATATCGAGAATATTTCGAACGAATTTTATAGTTGAATTTTGAATTCAAATAAGTGAATGAACGAACATTCGAACCAGAGACCTCTCAAAACAGGAACTAGGTCGCTACCAACACATCAGAACCAACTCTCATGACATTAATTAGATCCTACGTACTTTACTATAATCTAGAGTTTAAATTCAAAAAATTGATATTTTTTTCTTGGTATGAGGATTTACCGAGGGGCACAGAAATACGCGGTAACCATGGGAAATCTTGAAATTTCGACCGGTAACCAAAACCTTGGTCTGTGGTCGATTGTGGCTTTTGGAGAGGGATCCGGTCATCTCTCACGAGGTGAGTTGGCATCGTCCCCGGATCTAAAGCAGGAGCGGCTCGGGAGAATCCTGAACAGGGGGATCGCCTCCGACCGATATACTTCTGGGATTGAGATCTAGTTTCTTTTGAACTGGTAGCTGCTGCGGTTTGTCAACGCCAATTTGGCAAGGGGTTGCTCCTGCTCCAAGCTTGTGGCAGGTCTGATGTCTTCTCCGATACCGTCTGTTTCGCTGATGGCGGAGAAGCGGGCACCGTGCGTTTACAACGTAGATGGAGGTCTCCCAGGGGTGGATCTACACCCCAGGCCCCCAGGGCCCAGGCCCGGGGCGTGGCCTTTTTATTTAGCTATTAGTATAGTAGGTTTTTCTTATGGGCCCGGGGCCTAGCCCATGACACAGCCCAAGGCCAGGGCCTAGACGCTCAGCTTCCTCGCCACGAGCCCCCACGACAGCCCTTCCGTTCGTACGCACGCACGCGAGTCAGGAGCCGCCGAGCCGCCTCCCCTCCTGTGCGCCGCGCCGCCGCCTTGCCTCCTATGCGCCGCGCTGCCGCCGGGGCGCCGGGCCGCCGGCGATTTTCCCGCTCATTGCCGCTCGTCCGCCGCTCTTCTCTTCCTAAATCCCCTGCTCGGCTGCTCCAGGGTTGTGGGCTGCAATCTGCCGCTGCTGCTCTAGCCGGGCGGCGCCACCGCTCTACTCCGGCCACTTCCTGATTCCGGACTCCCCGTCTCCACGCCGCCGCTCTACTCTAGCCACTGCCAAACTCCGGACTACGATTGAATTGATGTATAGCCCCTGTCTATGTTATGTATGATATGAAGAAATTTTAACTAAACCTTGAACCAACTATTCAGTCACTGTTTCTGCCTAATTCTATATGTATTGTATTATCGATTTGAAACTGAAGCATTTTTATGCCAATACATTTCATACCGCAGAAATAGAAGATGAAGAGATATTTTTCATCGTTGTCGGCAATGGAAGGGTCTACACCCGGGGATTCAATTCTAGAGAATCAAGGAGTTGAGAGGACCGAATCAACTCCACAAACTGAAACAACCACAGAAATGGGACCGCAACCTTCGGCTTCAAGCAACCCGCCTTCAATTCCAACTCGAGAAAGTATCATTTTTGATATCCCTGCTTCTGCTCGTGCGCAACTTAGTGAAGGTGATATTCAGCCCGATCCTGGTCTTAGGAAACCCATTGAAAGCTTAGATCCGGACCTTAGAGATGTTGCTAGAAGGATGTATATAAATATGGGTCCATGCCAACCGACTGATCAAAAATATAGAAAAACAAAAAGAGGAAATTCTTCTAAAGAAAGAAGCTTTCAAGCTAGTTGGTTCAAGAACCATCTCGATTGGTTGGAATATAGTGATAATAAAGATGCAACCTTTTGTTTTTATTGCTTTCTTTTTAAGCAACCTAGAGCGAAAAATTTTGGTATTGAGGCATTCACAAAGGTTGGATTTAGAAATTGGAAGGATGCAATTAGTGCTTTTAATACACATGTTGGTAAACATGATAGTGCTCACAATAAAGCTAGACAACATTATGAGGCTTTCAAAAATCAAAGGCAATGTGTTACACATGTGATGGATCGTGGTACCAAAAAGAGTGAAGAGGAATATAAAGCTCGTCTTATCATTATTTTAGGTGTTATTCGATTTCTTCTATTACAAGCTCTACTTTTTCGTGGTCATGATGAGAGTTCGAGCTCTAAGAATAGGGGCAACTTTTTGGAGTTGATGAGTTGGTACAAGAACAAGGATGCAAATGCTAAGACTTTGCTTGATGGTGCGGGCGGGAACCATTTGATGACTTCACATGAGATACAGTTCCAATTGTGCCAGGCTTGTGCTGAAGAGACCACCAAAGCCATTATTGCTGATATTGGAGACAAAAGGTTTTCTTTACTTGTTGATGAGTCCAGAGATGCATCTATAAAGGAGCAAATGGCTATGGTTTTAAGGTTAGTAACTTTGTATCCTTTATGTTAATTGTATTTTCGTTGTTTAGTAATAGTAATAACTAATGGTTGGTTACATGTGCTTCTTTGTCTCATGTAGGTATGTCAACGATCATGGGTATACAATTGAGAGATTTATTGGGATTAAGCATGTTGGTGACACAAGAGCAACTTCTCTAAAGGCAGCCGTGGATGGTATGTTTCGTAAACATGGCTTATCTATGTCTAAATTGAGAGGGCAAGGGTATGATGGAGCTTCTAACATGAGAGGGCAATTTCGTGGGTTGCAACGGTTAATACTAGATGAAAATCCTTATGCATTCTATATTCATTGCTTTGCCCATCAATTACAATTAGTGGTTGTTGCTGTTGCTAAGTGTTGTTCCTATGTATTGGATTTTTTTAACCACACAACTTTCATTGTCAACACTGTCAATGCTTCTTGTAAGAGACATGATGAACTAGCCCAACAACATCATGACACTATTGTGAGCCAGTTGGAGTCTGGAGAAATTTTTTCAGGAAGAGGGAAAAACCAAGCAACCAACCTTGTAAGACCCGGAGATACACGGTGGGGCACACATCATAAAACTTTGTGTCGATTTATTATGATGTGGACATCTGTTTTGCAAGTATTAGAGAACATTCATGATGATGCAGAAAATTTAACACAAAGAACCACGGCAGGTGGCTTGATTTCTCAGATGGAAAGTTTTGAGTTTGTTTTCATATTGCATCTTATGATTAAACTATTGGGTAAGACTAATGAGTTGTCACAATGCTTGCAAAAGAAAGATCAGAACATTGTTCTTGCAGTGAGTTTGATTGGGGTCACCTTGAAGAAACTTCAAGATATAAGAGAAAATGGTTGGGATGAGCTCTTGAAAGAGACAAATGACTTTTGTGTTAAACACAACATTGTATTGCCAAACATGGATGATACAATACCAGCTCGAGGTCGTTCAAGGGGGCGTGGTGGTCAAATGGTAACTTACTATCACCGCTTCAGATATGAAATATTCAATGTTGTGCATGACCAAATTATTGTTGAGTTAAATAATCGTTTTGCCGAAAGATCCACTCAATTGTTGAGATGCATTGCTTGTCTTGATCCAAGGAACTCATTTGCTAATTTTGATGAGGATAAACTTGTTGAAGTTGCTGAGTTGTATGCTGATGACTTCTCCATATATGAGATCTCCTTTGTCCTTCGAAACCAACTTGAAACATTCATTTCTGTTATGAGAGCTGATCCGGATTTTGAATCTTGTAATGACCTTGGTAATCTTGCTGTGAAGATGGTTCAAACCGGCAGACACACTATTTTTCCTTTGGTATATCGACTCATAGAGTTGGCATTGATCTTGCCGGTTGCAACCATATCAGTGGAAAGAGCTTTCTCGGCTATGAGTATTATCGAGACCGAGTTGAGGAATAAGATGGGTGATGATTGGCTCAATTATAACATGATGTGCTATATTGAGCGAGATGTATTTGCAAGTATTCCCGATGATGATATTTTATATCGCTTTCAAGCCTACAGGAATCGTAGAGGGCTATTACCTCCCCTTAGAGGTAAGGTTTCAGATTTTAATTAATCATCATTATTTCACTATGTTTATGTCTTTTCTTATGAAATTACACGTTTGATGTCTTGAAGGTGTTGCTTCTTCTTCTGCCGTTGATCATGTTATGGGAGGCACAAATGAAATAAACAATTGATTTGGTACTCTTTTACATTCCCATATTATTTCTAGTTTTATCATGGTATATCTCTTCTATTGGATTGGGCGGCCTAGATTAAATTCAAGAATTATTGAACAATTAAGATTTATTTTGTTTGTTATTGCATATGATCTTTTTTTTAAATTCCATGGTGTGTTACTGTGTTTTGTGGTAATTATAAGTGCCAAAGTTTTTCCTTGTTGCCGAAAAAAAATTTGGGCCCGAGCTTTGCTTCAATCCTGGCTCCGCCACTGAGGTCTCCTGAGTCTACTTTGCAATACTCTTTGTGCGTGGGGTTTCCATGTCTTTCGGCTGCGACTGGTGCTGCCTGTATCCTTTGTATCATTGTGTATTTTTAATGTTTTCCTACTCGTATGAATACAAGTGACGTATGCCTTTGGGTGTACGATTTCAAAAAAAAGGAACCACCTGCATGTCTTGTCTATGTCTATTAGAAAACCTTTGGGCACCAAGATTTCCGTCATGGCGAACACCCGGATCCCAGATAGGACAGAGCGCACAAGGGCCCTCCTCCCCACCTGATTCATGAGCTTCCCCTTCCACCCCGCGAGCTTCACCTTGATTGATCAAACATGAACTGAAGGTGCAGCTTTTTTATCCTGGCAACAGTGATGGCCAAGCCCAGGTAGGAAATTGGGTAACCAACCCACCGACCCCCAAAATATTGCTGGATGTCATCGAGGTCTAGCTCCTGACAGCGAATAGGTACAATAGAGGATTTTGAAAGGTTTATGTGCAGCCTAGGTTAGGTGCACACCCAAAATCTGTCAGAATCATTGTCAGAGCGTCAATCTCAGTGTGCACCGGGTTAGAGACACTACTAGGGAAAACCCTAGCAGTAGCGCAGGTTTTGTGTCTACTAGTAGCGCGGAAGGCCGCGCTACTAATAAGGCGCTACAGCTATTGGTTAACAGTAACGCGTGCCCGCACGCGCTACTAATAGGACAAATAGCTGCAGCGTTTGTTCAGTACCACGCTACTGCTAAGGTAACTACTTGCAGCGTGTTTTCTGTCCATCGCTACTAGTATTTTTTTTATTTTTTTATTTTTAGTGTATTTATGCGCCATCGTACAAATATTGATACAATACCAGTTATGAGGTTTACATCATTATGTCCATAACAGTGTGTCAAATGAAGGTGGATTAGGTTCAAGTGGAGGCAATATGTGGTGCATGCCAAAAGTATACTACTAATCCAAACTTGATCTAGTTTGGACTAGTAGTACTTTCGATGTGCACCACATGTTGCCTCCACTTGAATCTAATCCGCCAGCACAAGCTATTTAATCATCATCATAGTCATTACCACCAATAGTATTTATTTAATCACCACTAACACTAGCTAATAATAATCATCATAGTCATTACTACCAACACTAGCTATTTTATCATCATAGTAATAGTATAGCACATCATCATCCTCAAACTCATTTCTAGCTAGCTAATCACTCCTGCTGCTCTCTCTTAGGTAAAATAACATAAAACATGTATAGCTCTCCTCCTTGATCAAACTGGAGCATGCAGATGAACCTGTCTCCTAATCGTGGGTAGCGCATCTGTTTGCTGCCCCCTAGTACTTCTCTGCACTCCCCCATCACATATTTGGTCCAGTCTTGCACTATTAAGCATCCGTCGCTAATCTTGAATGCACTAAAGTAATCTGTAGGATATCTTGGCCGTAAGCTGATAATACTCATGGTACCTTTAGTCTCGATCCCATAAGGCACAACATTCATCGGGAGTCCCTGTTGAAGAACATCGTATGGTAACATACTTAGCAATGAAGTTTAGCTTCAAAAATAATGTATGGAAAAGATGCACTGACGACAAATAGTAAAAATCTTACCATCCTTCCTAAAATAGATGTGACCGTAGTTCATTACGAACACTAATGGTCGCACATTTTCAGTACTAACATTTCTAAATGCAGGAAGAAAATTTGTCTTGACAGTATCAAGATCCTCAAGCCATGAAACATAATGACTGAGCTCCTCGCAGTTGAGTTCAGCCCCAGGACAGTATACGGTCCTGTCTACCAAGCGCTGGACATGTTTGCTTGCATCAAAATAAGCTGACAATACAAATTAGTTGTCAACTATTTTTGAATAACCAATATCAGAGACATAAATATGGTTGAAAAACTTACATAATGGTATAACTGGAGGCGTCTGCACATCGACCCAGATGTCGGTATTACCTTCAATATCATCTTCCGGATGAATATCAAAGGTGATAACCATATCAGGCTCAAATGCATAAGTCTTGCATAGTGCTCGCCATGTTTTGCATCCAAAATAGGTGTAGTCGTCTGAATTGTATAATTTTGCATGGAAAATATAACCATGCTCGGTCTTCAAGTAAACTTTCTTTTCCTCCGTACTATGACTGAAACCTATCTTATCCAATACAAAAACTCTTGCATGATAGGGGATACGCTAGTAGAATAGTAAAAAATATATAAGTTGAAGCAAATGAAGCAGATGTCATGCTTCATTACGAAAAAAGACTTGTCGTTGTGACTTACTGTATCCACTTCGAAGTTTTCGTCCAGCTTGATGCTGAAGCGCCTATCATCATCTAGGAAGATTCCGTCGCACAGGCCGCGCTCGTCTTCGCAGCATTTGCAAATACCGAAATCCTTTTCATCGTCAGACATTTCCTATGTTCATAGTTAAAACATTAATTGAAAATCGATCGAAGACAACTACCAAGATACTCAACACACAAATCCGGGGCACTCGATATTTTTCCTACATATTCTGGCACAAGTCATGCCAAAATTCATGGAAAAATCCGGCATGACCTTTGCTAAAATAGGACATATCGAGCGCCTGAAATTTGCCGGAACGGAAATGAATCAACACTCCGGCAAAACATAGGCCACTCGGAGGTGTAACCTGCAAACATGACCGGCCACTTGGATATTGAGCAACACAAGATATACATTTCGAAATACCTTATAGGACTCAAATTAGCATGCATTCAATAAGCAAAAGTAAATCATCTCATGCGTTCGTACATCGTCGAATATTATCACTAATACATCACGAATAGTGTCATACATATAACATCACTAATACAACTAAAACCCTAGCACACGAGGGTATCGGCGCGGGCGGTGGACACCAACAGAGAAGGAACCATCACGGGATCATAGCTCCAGTGAGATCCCCGGAGAACCTGCCAGGTATTGGAGAACGGCCTGTGCTCCAACGCAAACAAGTAGCGAAGGACGTGCGCGTCCTCCTCACTGACACGGTGATGCACCACCTCCGCAGAGTCCTCGAGCCTCTGGATCGTCACTGGCAGGGTTCGGGTCAACGACAGGCTGGCTCCTCACCAACCCGCGCCCCCGATAGGTAGCGCCTCCCAGTACCACCCCGGAGGAGCCCAGTCCCGGACATGGCCGATCTGGTCAAGCAGGTGTCGTCCTCCGCCGACTCGACGACGAGGATGCGGGATAGGCATCGTCCACATCGAGGCGGGAAAATTTGCTTTAACTAAAAAATAGAAACAAGTTCTTACTAACTAGTTCTATTAATTCAACTAGTTCTTACTAAAAATAAATTTACTATAAATAAAAATATTCTAGTACCTAATTAGTACCTAGTTCTTACTAACTAATTAGTACTTAGGAACTACTGACCGATTTGTTTCCACTCTTACATGAACCCTAACTAATTTGATGCAACTAAAATATAAAGAAACCCTAGGCAGAGGTAGGGAAGAGGGAGGAACGGGCGTGCTCACCTCGGGTGCCTGCGACGAGGGAGGGGCAGGGCGGCGTCGAGGTCGGGGTCAGGGCTCGGGCGCGCGGCGGATGGCGGCCGGCGTCGAAGTCGGGGTCGGGGTGGCGTCCGGGGCGGCGTTGAGGTCGGGGGCGAGGGCGGCGTTGAATCTGGGGTCGGGGCGGCGTAGAGGGTGCAGAGAGCGCGCGGCGACCGACGGGCGACGGCGGCGGCGACAGTGGAGAGAGTTGGATTTGGGGGAAGTGGCCGTGTGGGGAAGGATGAACCCCGTGGTTAAGTCAGAAGTAGCAGTAGCGCGTTCCAGGAAAAGCGCTGCTACTATCTTAGCTACAGCGCATTCTGTGATACACGCTACTGCTACTCCTTTCTCTTTCCCCCCTTTTTCTTTTAGTTTTCTTCACATTTTTTTTTCCTTTCACCTTATTCTATTTCTTTCATTTTCAATTACCTTTCCATTTTCTTCCCATTTAATTTTATAACCTTTAGCAGTAGCGAGTTTATATTAAAACGCGCTGCTACAAATAAAGTAGCGGTAGCGCGGTTCGTTATAGATCGCTACTACTATGTGTAGCCTATCGGCTAAGCCGTGGGAATTTTAGTAGTAACGTGTTTGCAGCAAGACGCGCTACTGCTAGATCTTTATCTGCAGCGCGGTTTCCTCAGGCGCGCTACTGCTAATTAGCACCAGCGTACTTTTTTGACCCACGCTACTGCTAAAGTTCTGTGTATAAGGTTTTCCCTAGTAGTGAGAAGGCGATTGCGTGGTCGGCATAGAGGCTGACCTGCAGGTTGGTTCGCTTCCCAGACAGTGGAGAGGCATAGCCATGCTCAGCAGCGATTCGGAGGATGTGCTGTAGCGGATAGATCGCCGTGACAAGAAGAAAAGGTGATAGTGGGTCATCCTGCATCAGGACGCACCGGTGAGCGACAGGGTCACCATCAATGCCATTTAAACTAGTCGTGGATGAAGCAGTGCTGAGCATGACGGCGATCCAGTTTTGGCAGCGCTGACTGCAAGTGATGGCCTAAAGCAACTCGATAAGGACTCCCAAGACACGGAGTCGAAGGCACGTGTGATGTCCATTTTGAAGAGAAGAAGGGTCTTCTTCTTGCAACGCATGCCACGGATGGTGTTCCGCACGTAGAGGTAGCTGTCATGGGTGCTCGGGAACAAAGGAATGCACTTTGGCACCTTATATCCCCGCCATTCCCGCCGGTATTCCTCAGCAAGTGTATGTACCTCTCGACACTCTTCGAGATCATGCCGACTGGTATTATGTATCTTGCACCATTTGGCTATTCCTTCTTTTGTGGGCCTATTGATTTTTTTTCATCCTTGGGCAGTCGATGGGGGTTTGTGTTCTTGGGTTCTGCCACAGCAACGGTTGAGGCTCCGTTGTCACCGTGGTTTTGACCTGCTAGTGCCCTTCGAGTGTCAGGGCCACTCCCTGGCCTCGGCCGCCTTTGCACATTTGTCCACCAGAGCGGGTAGGTCGGTAGTGTTTTGGATATCTTTCATGCCTAGCTTTTCTCGCATCTTGGTGTCACATACGCCCAAACAAAAAACTATGATTATGGGCCGGGGGGTAATCCCCGGGATTGTGTCGTGGTCGACGGCTTCTTCTGCCCGCCGCCGTGCTTACCGTTGTGAATATCAACAGATCCATCTGCCCCAAATTTCCTTGCGACGGGACGATGTTCCTCTCTGCTTTCTGCAAGATTACAAGTCGTTCTCTGCAGATCGTCCTTCCTGCATATTTGTAGTAGCCAACAACGAAACACACCCCGATTTGGACCCGAGGTTTTTGGACCTTACTCTTCGTAGTTTGAGTTTATAGTTAGAGACCGTAGCCGATTCAGTCTCGTCCAAGTATAAACACCTTATCCCCACACCCCCACCCCCACCCTTTTTGGCAACACCCCCATTTTGCCCCTGGCTCTTCATTGCTCGCGCGATCCAAAGCGAAACAAGCGTCTGGTCATATACGGAATTTCCTATATGACGCTCTCTGCGTAAAACTGTCGAGCGAACGCACGTACGAGCCACCAGAGCGAGCAATTTGGTCCGGCCCATCACGGAAATCTTTCACGTCCCGGTTTTGGGAACCTTCTGAGGGTACCAACCGGTTTTTTCTGGTTTTGGGAAACTTCTAGAAGGTTCCTCAACCGTTTTTTATTTTCATTTCTTTTTTTTCTATTTCGTTTTTTTGTTTATTGTTTCTTTTTTGCTTCATTTTTAAAAAATGCTCTCTTTTTCAAAAAATGTTCAATTTTCAAAAAATTGTTCGTGTTTTCAAATTTTGTTCTAGAGGTTCAGAAAATTGTTGTTCTCAATTTTTGGTCGCTTGTTTCAAAGAATGTTTCCGATTCAAGAAAAAACCACATATTCAGAAAATGTTCACTTTTTCAAAAAATTGTTCGTGTTTTAAAATTTTGTCCGGGAGTTTAAAAAATGTTCAGTTTTTCAAACTTTGTTAATTTCAAAAAATGTTCATGTATTCAAAAAATTTGTTCATAGATCCAAAAAATGTTCGTACTTTTGTATTTTGTTCGGAGTTTCAAAACATATTCCTGTTTTCAATATTTTTGTTCACAAATTTCAAAAAATATTCAGGCGGTTCAAAACATGTTCCCTTTTCAAATAAATTGTTTGCAAATTTAAAAAAATGTGCACACTTTCATTTTTGAGTTTTGAAATTGTTCAGTTTCAAATTTTTGTTCACAAATTTAAAAAAATGTTTGGGTGGTTCAAAACATGTTCCTATTTTGAAAAATTGTTCTCAAATTGAAAAAAATGTGCACATGTTCATTTTTTCAGGAGTTTTGAAATTGTCCTATTTCAATTTTTTGTTCATAATTTTCAAAAAATGTTCGGCCAGTTGAAAATATACTCCCGTTTTTAAAAATTGTCTGTGAATTTAAAAAATGTGCATGTTTTCTTTTTTATAGGGGTTTTGAAATTGTTCAATTTTAAAAATTTGTTCACCAATTTCTAACTTCTTGTTTTCATATTTTTCAAAATATGTTTGTGTTTTCCAATTTTGTCTTGGAATTTCAAAAAATGTTCCCATTAAAAAAATGTTCCCGATTTTCGAAAATATTTCACTTTTAAAATATATTTTTGTTCGCGTTTCATTTTCAAATCAGAACTACAGAACATTGTCACTTTTCCAAAAAAATGCGGCATTTGTAAACTGCCCAGAACTTTCGAAATGGTTTCAAAATGTTTCCCAAATATCAACGCTGTTGTCTGTTCTTATATATATCTGCACCTTTGTGTGCAATGCATGGTGTGTGGTGTTGTGGCTAATGGCTCGCGATTTTAGTGCGTGGTGGTTGGATCGATTCCTGGTACTCGCTGTTTAGTTTCAGCTTTTTTGTCGCGCGCGAAAGGAAACTAAACAAAGAGCGGATTGGTGGCCCGGCCCAGTGGTGCGTCAACCCTGTGCGAACACCCCACTAGTCGACGCAAAATGCGTCGCTCAGGACGGGGAGCTCCTAACCGGCGCCTTAAGCGCCGGTTCAGGAAGCTGGCGCTCACAGCCGCGCATGCTGGGCCGGCGCACGACACGCCTTATCTATACCACAAAAGTCTCCCCTAAAAAGGGATGGTGCCGTCAGGATTCGACCACGCGATGTCCAATAGCCTTTCCAGTTGCCTAACCACAACGGCAACCAATCGACCATGGATATTTCCAGCCCGAACGAGTTAAGAATAATTAAAGTCGCACTATTTATTGCGCATAGATTTGGGAAACTAATTTTTTGGGAAGAAACTTGAAAGTTCACAGATTAACGAACTTAAAAAATCATTGATTTAAAAAAATTCACAAATTTCAAAAAAGTTCATCAATTTTGAAAAATAGTTCATCAATATCAAACAAGTTCGTTCGAATTTAAAAAAGAGTTCAATTAATTTGAAAATATTCATAGAATTTGAAAAAGTTCATCGAATTTGAAAAAACTTCATTGAATTTGAAAAAAGTTTGTCGAAATCTAGAAAAACTTCGTCGAATTTGAAAAAAGTTCACGGAATTTAAAAAAAATGTAATTTTCGTTTTTTTTTCGTGATTTCAAAATGTGTTCATAGTTTTCAAATTTATTCACTTTTTCAAAAATAATTCACAACTTTAAATTGTTCATTGTACATAAAAAATGTTGAATGGGTATTTAAATGGTTTTTCAGCGCATATCACAAAATTGTTCAATGTGCAGTTAAAAATTGTTCAGATTATATCACAAAAATGTTCAATTTATAAAATTTGTTCATCTTATATGAAACAAATGTATAAATATGTTTTCAATTATTTCAATGTATATCACAAAAATGTTCGCTGTGTAGTTAAAAATTGTTCATCATACACAGAAATAATGTTCAGTGTATATTTGAAAATAGGTCATCGTATATAAATTATTGTTCATGTTCTCCATAATTGTTCACGGTTTAAAAAATTCATGGAATTTTAAAATTTCCATCGATTTTTTAAAAAAGTCCAGCAATTTGATCAGAGTTCATTCAATTTAAAAAATTCACGAATTTAAGAAAATAAAATTTTAAGAAAATCAAAAAAGAAAAATGAGAAACGAAAAAGAAGAAATAGAAAAAAATCGCCCAGAAATCAGCGAGCAGTGAAAGCTGGTTTGGTGGGCTCTCGCGGCCTACGTAAATAAAAGAACGAAACTAAGCAAATGGACACAATTTGTATGGTGGTCTTTTGGTTAGTGCCTGTGTTTCAACGGAGAGATTGCGAGTTCGAGCCCTCACAATCGAAATAAGATTTTTGCTGCAGTTTTTTAACAGAGAGAAAAAGATGAAAACGGGCCGGCCCAGCGCGGCGCGGGGGTATGCGCCCGTTTTCGGCAACAGAAGAAACGAAAATCCTTATTTGCCGCTCGCTGCGGCAAAATGTTGGGCTACCGCAAAGGGCAGAGCAGCGAGCGACAAAACCTGGGCTGGTCCACTTATACGCGTCCAACCGGTTCCCTGAACCGGGTTTTTTTTCCTGTATCGTTTTTTTCTGGTTCTTTTTCGGTTTCTATTGTTTTTCATTTCACCTTTTACGTTTCTGTTTTTTTTTCATTTTTTCTTTTTTTTCGTTTTCTTTTTCAAGTTTATTTTTATTTCTCAGAACTTGTCCGCAGTTTTACAAAATGTTTACGATTTTGGTATTTATTTCTTTTTCTTTTCTTCTCTTTTAAAAAAATCGAAAAATTTAAATTTTGTTCGTGTTTCCAAAAAATGTTCTCAAAATTCAAAATCTGTTCACGTTACACACAAAAGTACAGAACTTTCAAAATTCAGAAAATGTACCGGATTTCAAACTTTTGTTCACATATTAAAAAAATATTCACGCTTCCAAATTTGTTCACGATTTTTCAAAATTGTTCTCCATTTCAAAATATGTTCTCAAAATTCAAAAACTGTTTGTACTTTAAAAAAATTGTTCGCGCTTCCAAATTTGTTCAGGATTTTTGAAAAATGTTCTCTGTTTCAAAATTTGTTCTCAAAATTCAAAAAATGTTTGCGACTTGAAGAAAATGCTCCAGCTTTCCTAATTTTTCACAAATTCAATGATATTTCATGTTTTTCAATTTTGTTCACAAATTCAAAAAATGTTCTGGAAGTTTTGAAAAGTAAACATTTTTATTTTTTGTTCACAAATTCAAGAAATGTTCCCTTTTTCAAATTTGTTCACATCATCAAAATGTTCCTGTTTTACAAAATTGGTACGAAAATTCGAAAAATGTTTTTGTTTTGAAGAAAATATTCATAATTTCGAAAAATTCAGTTGTAGGAGGTCGTCGATTCGACTCGATAAATTGACTGTAATTTTTAGAAATTTTTGTGAATTAATGTTTAACATTAGTCTCTGTCATATATGTCTTTAACTGTTGGGCTGCTAATTGAACATGAGATTGTCTATGTCGCACTGGTTCGCACGGCAGGCGAATAAGGGCAAAGTCGCGCGAAGCGCCGGCACTTTGCCGCAGCGAGCGGCCTATAGGAGCTCCCAGAAGAAACGGGCGCTTAAGGCGCCCTTTAGGAAATGCCCACAGGACGTCCCGTATATTCCACTGCTCGCTCTTTTTTTTTTTGCTGATGGTAAACTAAAACAGCCCAAGGTCCTGCTGCCGTCTTCAGCCCGGAGGCTGCACGTTGCCTTTCTTCCCAAACCGACAAACCCAAATTTTTTAAAAAGGCAGGCAACCTACTTATAGCCATTGCATTTTTTTAACCTTCAGTTCCGTTTTTTGGAGAAATTTTGCCGCAAAGGAGAAGTACATATTCATTTTTGAGAAATACATCAATTCTTCTTGTTGGCGAGGCAGCTAGTAGGCTTAAACTTATGGTGATGTAATCAGAGGCTACCAAGTTGGAGAACAGATATATAAATACAAAGACTTGAAGCCTTGGACTGACAAGGAGCAATATGACACAACAGCAACAAGTTTTGACAAATATTGTCAACGTGCTTGCCAGGATCGAATTTTGTTAGGACGTGTCTCCTGCCATTTTTCTTGTACGTAAAGTAGTGAACCCAAATCCTATTGCAAGAACGGCAGAAAAGAACACGACTATAAGTAAAAAAAAAAAATAACACCACTAATCACTTGTGCTTAATGTAAAATTACTTGCATCAAATTGTTTTTTTCTTCGGACCGAAAACAGGAATGACACTTGCCTAGACCCAGACATAATTTACTTCCATCCTGCATGACCATTTTCTCGGGACAGCTTTTATTTACATTGCTTGATACAGCAAAAGGGAAATTAGTATTTCATCGTCCCTGTATCTCGGTAAGAGTAAAACTATTCATAGAGTGCTGAATATCATCTCTTATGCGCTCCATTTCAGTGTTGTGCCGTGCAAAGTCGGGTGGGTAGTTTGGGGTCGAAAGTGTGGTGCTTCTATTCTCCAGGACAAACACAACAGATGACATCAATGGCCTGTCATCTGGATTCTCCTGGACACACAAGAGTGCTACATGGATGCAAAGCGAAACTTCATCAGGTGAACAAGTATTCATGATAGATGAGTCTGACAATGCCTCTGCCTTCCCTTCCTTCCACATATTCCATGACTGAAAGAATCAAGAATATCACATTATTTATTAGCTTGTTTGTGAATCTAAAAAAAATGTTTCGGAAACTTGAAGTACTTCAAACAATGAAACTTCAGAAAAGTCGTGTATGTACTCACATAGACTATGAGGTTAGGGAACCCCATGGTTTGACTATTGGAGCTTCTCCTTATACCCGTTACAACCTCTAGCAGTAACACGCCGAAGCTATAGACGTCAGACTTGGCAGAGAAGATGCCTTCCATTGCATACCCAGGAGCCATGTAGCCACTGTTTAATCATTCAGTTACAAGAGTGATGAAAAGTAAGCTAAATTTATTCGAATGTTAATAGAAACTCCCTAAGGGATACTCACTATGTTCCGACAACATGTTGGGTATTTGCATTTTGCTGGTTATCCCCAAAGATCCTTGCCATACCAAAATCCGCTATCTTGGGTTTCATTTCTGCATCTAGTAAAACATTTGCAGCTTTGAGATCTCTATGGATTATAGTCATTCTTGAATCTTGGTGGAGGTAAAGTAATCCCCTTGCGACCCCTTTGATTATACTAAACCGTGTTTCCCAATCCAACAACATTCTCCTTGAATCATCTGTAAATAGAAGGAAATGTAAGTAAAATATCTTGCAGGTTGTTTTAGGAAATTATGGTTTGTTGCTAGAATACGTTATGTACCAAAAAGGATGGCGTCTAAGCTCCCATTGGGTAGATACTCATAAATCAGCAACTTTTCGGCCTGCTCGCCACAATATCCAAGAAGTTGAACCAAGTTTCTATGTTGTAGCCTAGCAATCAGAATTACTTCATTCCTGAATTCTTCTGTTCCTTGTTGAGAATCCATACTTAGCCTTTTTACAGCAGTTTCCTTACCACCTAAGAATCCCTATATTTTTTTAATGGCAAAACAGTTTCTCATATGAAGAGCTCAAGTTTAATGGTTTTAATATAAATCATAGGAAACTAGTGAATGAGTTACCTTATAAACTTTGCCAAAGCCTCCCTGTCCAATCATACATTTTTCGGAGAAATTGTCTGTTGCTTGGGCTATTTCCTCAAGTCTCACAAATGCTAATTCATGATCATGGGGAGGGTTTCCATCCTCAAGTTCATAAGAGGTACCCATACCATCAAATGTTATCTTCTTGGCTTTTCTCAGTTTTGCGTTCTTGCCTGCTCCAAAAAGCTATGATCATTTTTTTGTAATGACTATATCACAAACGCAAAAACATGAAAATTGTTATATTTGACTCTGAATTTGGTTGTTTAGGAAGGATGGAAAAAACAAATTTGATGATATGGATGAAGATTTGACATAGTGACAAAATGAGATTCACATGTTAGGAAAACCATTGTTTCCTCCCTTGCCTACCCGTCGTGCACACATATAGACATATCCCACAGAATCATGACCAACCATCACTAGGATTTTCCAGACCTCGTCGACGTCGAGCATATGTAGGGTGTGGTCATTGCCCATGCATGGGAATGAGTAGAAACAAGATTTATTCTAGTTTTCCTAATTTAGGGCACGTAATATAAGACGAACCCCAACCTTAGGTAGTCAGATGGACTACTATCTCACAGAAGGAAAATACTAGGCGCGTACCTTTGAATTTTAACCACGCCACGAAAATGCCTATGAGTAGAAGAACGACACTTGTTCCTAAAATTGGCACTACTGCCGAATTGCTCCCTACATACATACATACTCCGCTAAATCAGTAGAAAACAAATTACGACGTTAGTGAAAACAAATTATATCAGTAGAAAGGAGGGGACATTTGGTACCACCTGGTCCATGTGTTGGCGAGCCTTCAGCTCCAAAGCGGAGATAGAGTGTGTTTCCACCAGGTACTTCGCCTATCTTTCCAGCGTCAACTAACTCCTCATCCCACGCTAAGCACCTCGTCACATCTCCCCCGGACCTGCCGCTGCCCAAGTTGGCGAACGCATACGCCACACAGGAGCAATTACGGCGGCACTCCGCCTCACACTCCTCCAATGTACTCTTGTTCCCGCCAACAAATGCGAACCTGTCCGGCGACTTCATCAATGGCAGGGGCAAGAAGCCGCCACTGCACCCGCTTAATGGCACCATTCGTCGGCACCCCTTCGAGAACCTGCCACCGTCCCACTCCTCCTTGCTCGTCGGCTGGAAGCCGTCGAGGCACTTACACGTCGGTACGGGTGCCGCCGTAGCGTCGCAGTACCCATACGAGCCACAGTAGCCGTAGCGGGTGCAGTCGGTGGGTGGCCACTTGGCGAGGACAGTCCACTTCAACAACCTGCTGCTCCAACTCTCGAGTTGGTACTCGCTGGAGTAGGTCAGTACATACCTGGTGCGTGCAGCACCGTCGGAGAGGCTGTAGGTCACGTAGATCTCCTCGTCGGTATTGACGACAGCCATGTAGACGATGATGGCGCTAGCGTTCGGATCCGCCTGCTGGTACTTGTGTTCGCTCTTCACCCGGAACCCTGTCCATGGGATGTTGCGGTACACAGGTCGTGCCCCATCCCAGATGAATATCTGGAGGAACGTAGCCGGGTCACCACCGTAGGAGAAACGCCCTGGCGAGGGGTCGCCGGGGCCCTTCCAGGACACCAGACGATCTCCGGTTCGCGTTCTGTACCTGAGCCCGATCTTCATGCCGGGGAGGAACGTGTCAGTTGGGTGGTCGAAGCTCTGCCACAACATGGTGCCATTTAGTGAGCGGAGGACAAGGTTTCCGGTGTTCAACAGCACCGCCGTCGAGGGAGATGAGCCTGCGGCAGTGGCGACGCTGGTCGTCGTCCAGATAACACGGCCAGTGCCATTGCCATTGGACAGAACAAGACTTGAGGTATTGGTGAGGGAGAGGGTCGGCAGAGAGAAAGTATTGTTGATGACCGGGGTTTCACGGTTCGCGACCCACACCGTGGTTAGCTCGGAGATGCCGTTGTACCATATGCCGAGGTACAAGCTGGCTGGCGTAGAATTGGACGTGGTGAAGAATCCCAAGGCGAAGTCACCACCGTCGGAGACGATGGTGGTCCCAGGAAGGAGCGGCTTGCCCAGGACAAGCCGGTCGTCGGACGCACACAGCGGCAGGAAGACACTAGTGGAAAAAGGGCCTTTGGTCGCGGTTCGCAACTGCCATTAGTCGCGGTTGCGCAACCGCGACCAAATAGGTGCGACTAAAGGACCCCCATTTTAGTCGCGGTTTCTTAAGAACCGCGACTAAAGGCCCGTCCACGTGGGCGCCAGGCGGCCGTCGCGGCGGAGGACCTTTAGTCGCGGTTCTTCTGGCCAACCGCGACTAAAGGCCGCCACAGGTTTAGGGTTTTAGCCCCCCCCCCCCCCCCCTTAAACCTGTTTTCTGTTTAATTTGTATTGTTTTATTTTTTTTGTGCTTTATTTTAATTTTGAAGGAGTTTCACATATTCTACGGTACTACATACATGCATATGAATGTACAATTTCAAACAAATTTAAAATTAGAACCAAAAAGAATTCAAGAGGAATATACAATATATATTCAATATCATCGGATGACCATATACAATTTTGAACAAGTTTCCATACATAATTTAATGCATATAAAGTTCTACGTCCTCGTAATGGTGTTCTCCTTTAGAATGGAGGACTTCCCTGCTGAACCATCCAGCTAGTTCCTCTTGAAGTGGTCGGAAGCGAGCTTCTGGACTAAGCATCATCCGGAGGTTATTCCTCTGAGCATTGGTATCACTCGGAACCCGCTCAGAGGTGTATCTCCGGATCATCTCACAGACATAGTATCCACATAGATTGGTCCCCGCTGGCTGAATATCCCCAGCATTCTTAGCCTTTGACTTTTTGAATTCTAGCTCTTTTTTGAATTCACCGACCTTTGTATCTACGAACCGTCTCCAAACCCTACGAGGCAAAGAAAATTAAATGAACAAGAGAGTTATTAGTTACTTGATATTAGGAAATGAACGAAATAGGCCGATCGATATAGAGCGCAAATGAATGAAAATAATTACTTCTGCAGCATTCTTCTCATGCCGCCCCAAAGCTTTGGATCCATATTCAGAGAGTCGTGGACGAGACATTCTGAGGTGTCAACTTTAATTACTAGCAGAATCCAGTGAAACCTGCGGACATGATACATGCACAGTACGTCATGCATAACTCATCGATTAGCCGGCCACATACCATGCATGGAGTAAACAAAAGAGAATGTGCTCAAGACAGAAACACTCACCCAAAATGGTAAGGAAATAGAATATCACTTTTGAGTTCCTGCTTTGTAAGAAACTGCCACAGGTTTGCCTCCATGTCGGCGGGGTGATGCTCCAACACATATTCATTAACGATGTGTGGGTCAATGAACCCAACATCATGGATGTTCCTTACTCTGCATTCCTTAATCTTCATTCTACATGTATAATAGCGGACACAACAATATAATTAGGACATATATATAGTGCAGGCAATATGAACGAGATGGGGTAGAAATAAATCACTTACAGAACGTAGCAACTGATGATAGATTTGTCGAGCTCGCGCAGATTGAAAAGCTGGAACAATTCACTCAGATGAATTTGTACATAGTAATGTTTGAAGTGATGCTCATATCTAACTTCCGCATAAATATATTCTTTGGCATTTTTATTTTTTATGTAACCCTTGTACCATTTCAGCAGACCTTTCATTTGTGGAGGTAGATCCTTTTCCTGCGCAGGCTCGACAAGAGGCCCATTCTTCACATATGTAATTACTACCTCCTTCACTGGCGCCTCATCAAGGCCTAACAGTTCACGAAGAGTAATACCTAAGTTGGCCGCTTGTTCTCTGGCACTCGTTACAGTCAATCCATGTGCTGCCGCAGCTGCTATGATATCGGGGTCATCCGGACCGGCGGCTTTCACTATAAGCGGGGCAATCGATTGTTTACTTTGTTCCCCGAGCTGGGCAACTCGTTTCCCGCTTTTTTTACTTTCTAATTCCGTTTTCTCGGCCTCCTCCAAGGCTTTGTTCTCCTGGTTCTCCGCCCGCTCTTTCTTCTCCTTCAACATGAGTGCCTGCCTACGAAGTTCACGTGCATAGTCGTCAGGCAGATTCTTCGCGGCTTGGGACGGTGTGCTCAAAAATGACTTAGCCCACTTCTTTTGCTCATCAGAAAATACTGGCTTGGGCTCGGGCTCTCTTTTCTTCTTGCAGTCCGCCTTCCATTTGTCATGATCAGCAGCCGCGGCTGCGGCAGTTTCCTCGGCACTACGTTCCCAAGGCCTTGTGGGGAGAGGCTTCAGTGATGGCTCCGGTACCTTTGTGGTCTTAGGTACATAAGGGTCCGGGTTAATAATCCAGGACTGCTTCTGCTTCTTTGCCGGAGGTGGATTGGGGGGCGGCGTCTGATCACCCGCCGGACGAGGACTGGGGGGCGGCGTCTGATCACCCGCCGGACGTTGTGGACTGGGGGGCGTCGGCTGACGTGACGGAGGTGTAGGTGAACCGCCACCACCACCACCACCACCACCACCGCCACCACCACCACCGTAGGGGGGTGGACTTGTTGTCCTTGGCGCCTCGCCTGGAAACTTGATAAACTTCTTTTGCCATAGAATGAAATGGCGCTTGACATCTCCAAGTCTTTTCTCCCCTTCAGGTGTAGCAATGTCAATCTCCAGGTCCTCAAACCCTTGGACTATGTCCTCCACCGTGACACGAGCATAGCCATCTTGAATGGGGTTGTTGTGGTGGAGTGCTCCAGGTAAACATGGTAAAGCACTGCCGATGGCTACCTTCATGGACATGTTCCCGATAGGATAATACAGATGACATTCTTTCATCTCCTTTATATCGTCCACGGGGTAGCGAGGAGGCTCCGGTGCAGTAATTTCGACCACCAGAGGCTCCGGTGCAGTAATTTCGATCGTCGGTGCATCTGCACCAGCCGGTGGGGCCTCCGTGGAAGCCACGCTGCTTCTCCGCTGCTGGCTTCCGAGATCCGCTGGATGATCTTCATGCTGCGCCCGAGCTGCATCTCTTTCGGCTACTACTACACTCACGGTTTTCTTCATCACATCCATTTCCGATGCCAACCGCGCCACAACATCTGCTTCCCGATCCATCTTTCTCTTACGGCTTCTGTAACCGTACGGGTCATCGTTCTGGGGGAACCCTATTTTCCACGGAATGTGCCCCATGCCTCGTACACGTCCTCCGTGTTCAGGATTCCCGAGGGCTTTTGTCAGCGCGTCGTTCTCTCTGTTGAACTTGATCTTCCCCTCTTGAGCATCCCTCATTGCGTCAATAAGGGCTTGGGTGGGTTTAATTATTTTGCCCCGGTAAACACACTTCCCTGTCTCCGGGTTCAGCGTTCCCCCATGCCCGTACCACCAGCTTTTGGCCCTTGGGTCCCATCCCTCCATACCTGGACGGATTCCTCGCGCCCTCAGCTCGTTCTCCATCTTCTCCAACCTAGGCACCCAAAGGCGATACCCTCCTGGCCCCATAATATGATTGTACTCCTTCTTAGCCGCATTTTCCTTATTTTTTTTCGATATTTGAATGAACTGCTCCGATTTCTTTTGCTTCACAAATTCTGGCCAATCATGTTTCAGTTTCTCATATTGTCCTTTGAAATCCGGAGTCTTGTTCTGCTTGACAAAGTCACGGGCTAGATTTTGCTTGAATTTCCGGAATGCGTCGGCCATCTTATGAAGAGCGAACTGTTTGACTAGCCTCCTCCTCTCCTTGTTTTCCTCAATCTTGTTACCCTCCTCATCGAATTTGTTGTATTCCGGAGGTAGAACGAAATGTTCCATAAGCTTCTTGAAGCAATCTTTTTTTGTTCTCTTATCGACAAAAGTGAAACCAGCAATTCGTGCCTTCTTTGGCTTATTCCACTCCTGGACGGTGATCGAGACGTTGTCTCTAACAACGGCTCCGCATTGGTTGACAAACTTGGTGGCGTTCTTGCGGGGCTCCAGCGGCCTGCCGGTTGCACCGTCGACAACCTCGATGGTGCATGTTTCTCCTTGTTTCATCGTCTTGGTTGCGCCACGCTTTGACGACGTACTCGATTGTTTCGACGATCCGGCCGAGGGCTAAAATAAGAAAGAGAGTCGCGCACGTTAGTACACACATATTTATTCAAATCAGTTAGTTTGTATCACCAGAGGCTCAATGTATATATATATACCTCGGCGCCGGAGGTGGTTGCTACTTCCATTTGAAGATCGTCGTTTATCGACGTTTGTTCGGCATCATCTTGCTGACGGCGCCCTTCATCTTCACCGTCAAGGTTCAGATAAGAAGAGATATCATCTTCTTCTTGTCCGGTCGGCACATATAGAATATCGCCGTTTATGATGCCGAACATATGTGCTTCACCGTCCGAATCATAGTTGTCCATAATCGGGTCAGCTCTATCGTCCGCCATTATGTCAGTCCTGAAAACATGTAGTAAAAACAAATTAATTAAGTGAAGAAGGGGGGCGGTGGCGGTACCATAACGCGGTACGAGGTGGTACCGGTGAAGGGGGGAAACATCCGGGAAAGTATTCCCGGTGTTTCGCGTTTTCAGACAGATGGGTCGGAGGGGGAAAGTTGCGTGTTCGCTATGCTAGGGATGCGTGATGGACGAACGGGCTGTGTATCCGGATTCGTCTCGTCGTTCTGAGCAACTTTCATGTACAGAGTTTTTCCATCCGAGTTACGGTTTATTTTCTATTAATTTTCAAAGTTTTGGTTCATTTTCTAATATCCTGATTTAATTTAATTCAAATTATTAAATACAGAAACTGCTATGGGTACACGGAAGTGCACCCGGCAGTGTGTTCATGTGTATATACGTTGAGCGGCGGGCGGCGGCGGGCGGCGTCGAGGGCGAGGGCGACGGCGGGCGGCGTCGAGGGCGACGGCGGGCGGCGGCGAGGGCGACGGCGGGCGGCGTCGAGGGCGAGGGCGACGGCGGGCGGCGTCGAGGGCGACAGCGGGCGGCGTCGAGGGCGAGGGCGACGGCGGCAGGCCTTCGGCGCGGCAGTCGGAGAAGACGAGAAATGGAGGCGAAGGTTCGGGCCCTTGTATTTATAGCCCCCCCTTTAGTCGTGGTTGGGGAGGCGACCCGCGACTAAAGGGTAACCTTTAGTCGCGGTTGGCCAGGCCAACCGCGACTAAAGGTATTTTTGGCGGGTTTTTGCGTTCCCGCGGTCCCCCCTTTAGTCGCGGTTGGGGAGGCGACCCGCGACTAAAGGGTAACCTTTAGTCGCGGTTGGCCAGGCCAACCACGACTAAAAGTATTTTTCAAAATACTTTTTCTTTTTCAAAATCTTAGAAATACAAATAATATATCAAAAAATTCAGAAAAATAAAACTAATTCAATTCAATATGTTAAAAACACAAATATTATATCAAAAAATTCAGAAAAATAAAACTAATTCAATTCAAAATGTTAAAAATACAAATAATATATCAAAAAATTCAGAAAAATAAAACTAATTCAATTCAAAATCTTAAATATTCCAAATTTCATATTATACGCCTAGGCAGGAGTATGACTAAATCACTCCAAATTTCATGTATCATCAATGGTATCTCGAAATATTCGAAAATGGACACCAAACACATCACGGGTAATAAATTATTACACATCATTTCTTCCCTTGTGTCCCTGCTTGCTTACGATTGTGCCGTATCCATGGAGCATCCTCATCATTTAACTTAATGCTTGGGTCGGTGTTCACTTTGAAGGGCGGAATTTCAGCAAACATATTATAATCTTCTGACATGTCTGTCTTGTCCTCCACTCCCACGATGTTTCTTTTCCCTGAAAGAACAATGTGGCGCTTTGGATCATCGCATGATGTACTGATCTTTTTCTTATCTTTCCGTTTCCTCGGTTTGCTACTCATGTCCTTCACATAGAAAACCTGAGCGACATCTTTCGCTAGGACGAATGGTTCGTCAAGGTAACCAAGATTATTGAAATCCACCATTGTCATTCCGTATTGCTGGTCCACCTTTACCCCACCTCCTGTTAGCTTGAACCATTTGCACCAGAACAAAGGGACCTTAAAGGAGGGTCCATAGTCAAGTTCCCATATCTCCTCTATGTAACCATAATATGTGACCTTTTGCCCATTCTCGGTTGCTGCATCAAAGCGGACACCACTGTTTTGGTTGGTGCTCTTTTTATCTTGGGCGATCGTGTAAAATGTATTCCCATTTATCTCGTACCCTTGGAAAGTCGTTATAGTCGAATATGGTGTCTTGGCCAACATGTACAGCTGATCTACAACATCATTGTCATTCATTAAATGTTTTCTCAACCAACTGCCGAAAGTCTCCATGTGGGCCTTCCTAATCCAGGATTCAGGCTTCCCCGGGTTGTCCAAGCGTAAAATATTCTTGTGTTTCTCAAAGTACGGAGCCACCAAGCTGGAATTGGTCAGTACAGTGTGGTGTGCTTCAGTCAGAGAATGGCCGTCCATACATATCGTTGATTTCTTTCCGATCGTGCCTTTTCCACTTAGTCTCCCCTCGTGCCGCGATCGAGGAAGACCAATCGGCTTAAGGTCAGGAACAAAGTCAACACAAAACTCAATTACCTCCTCATTTCCATAGCCCTTGGCGATGCTTCCTTCTGGCCTAGCACGGTTACGAACATATTTCTTTAATACTCCCATGAACCTCTCGAAGGGGAACATATTGTGTAGAAATACAGGACCGAGAATGAAAATCTCTTCGACTAGGTGAACCAGGAGGTGCGTCATAATATTGAAGAAGGATGGCGAGAACACCAACTCGAAACTGACAAGACATTGGATCACATCGTTCTGTAACCGTGGTAGAACTTCTGGATTGATTACCTTCTGAGAGATTGCATTGAGGAATGCACATAGCTTCACAATGGCTACTCGAACATTTTCCGGCAGGAGCCCCCTCAAAGCAATCGGAAGCAATTGCGTCATAATCACGTGGCAGTCGTGAGACTTCAGGTTTTGGAACTTTTTCTCCGCCATGTTTATTATTCCCTTTATATTGGACGAGAATCCAGACGGGACCTTCATACTGCTCAGGCATTCAAAAAAGATGACCTTCTCTTCTTTGGTCAGAGCGTAGCTGGCACGACCTTGAAACCATTCCGGATGCCGGTCATCAGGGTCTTTCAAACGTTGCTGGTCCTGCCGTGCTTCCTTTGTATCATTTGTCTTCCCATACACGCCCAAAAAGCTTAGGAGGTTCACGCAAATATTCTTCGTAACGTGCATCACGTCGATTGCAGAGCGGACTTCTAGGACTTTCCAATATTCTAGCTCCCAGAATATAGATTTCTTCTTCCACATGGCTGCGTGCCCGTCAGCTCCCTTCGGAACTGATTGTCCGCCAGGACCCTTTCCAAAGATGACTTTCAAATCCTTGACCATATCAAATACCTCAGCACCAGTGCGTTCCGCAGGCTTCGGCCGGTGATCTGCCTTGCCGTTGTAATGCTTGCCTTTCTTTCTTACTGGATGAATTTTCGGAAGAAATCGACGATGCCCAAGGTACACGTTCTTCTTACAATTTGGCAAATGTACACTTTCAGTCTCATGTAAGCAGTGCGTGCATGCATTGTATCCCTTATTTGACAGTCTCGAAAGGTTACTAAGAGCAGGCCAATCGTTGATGGTTACGAAAAGCAACGCTCGTAGGTCAAATTCCTCTTCTTTGTGCTCATCCCACACACGGACACCAGGTCTGCCCCACAGCTGTAAAAGTTCATCAACTAATGGCCTTAGGTACACATCGATGTCGTTGCCGGGTTGCTTCGGACCTTGGATGAGCACTGGCATCATAATGAACTTTCGCTTCATGCACAACCAAGGAGGAAGGTTGTAGATGCATAGAGTCACGGGCCAGGTGCTATGGCTGGAGCTCTGCTCGCCAAAAGGATTCATGCCATCTGTACTTAGACCAAATCTTATGTTCCTTGCGTCAGCTGCAAAATCATTGAACTCTCTGTCGATCTTTCTCCATTGCGTTCCATCTGCGGTGTGTCTCAACTCCCCGTCCGACTTACGGTCCTCTTTGTGCCATCGCAACAACTTGGCATGCTCTTTGTTCCTGAACAGACGTTTCAACCGTGGTATTATAGGAGCATACCACATCACCTTGGCGGGAACCCTCTTCCTGGGTTTCTCGCCCTCAACATCGTCACCAGGGTCATCGCCTCTGATCTTATAACGCAATGCAGTGCATACCGGGCATTCATTCAAATTCTCGTATTCACCGCGGTAGAGGATGCAGTCGTTGATGCATGCATGTATCTTCAGAACCTCTAAACCTAGAGGGCAGACAACCTTCTTTGCTTCGTACGTACTGGCGGGCAACTCGTTATTCTTTGGAAACATATTCTTCAACATTTTCAGCAAGTTTTCAAAATGCCGAGTCAGCTACACCTGCCTGTGCCTTCCATTTCAGCAAATCCAGTGTGCAGCCCAGCTTTTTCAGACCATCATCACATCCGGGGTACAACGACTTTCTGTGATCCTCTAACATGCGATCCAAATTCTCCCTCTCCTTTTCAGTTTCGCAGCGTCTCCGTGCATCAGCAATGGTCCGACCAAGATCATCAACGGTCTCATCACGTGCCTCTTCTTCACCTTCACCTTCCCCTTCACCTTCAGCATCCTCCATGAAAGTATCACCGAAATGAGCAAGATAGCTTTTATCGATGAAATCATCCCCTTCTTCATCTTCTTCCATTATAACCCCTCTTTCTCCATGCTTGGTCCAACAATTATAGCTTGGCATGAAACCGTGCCGAAGCAGGTGCAGGTGAACTTCTCTTGAGGAAGAGTAACCCTTCTGATTCTTACAGTCAACACATGGACAGATAACAAAACCCTTCTGCTTGTTCGCATTAGCCACTACGAGGAAATCTTTCAAACCCGTAGTGAACTCGCGGGAGAGTCGGTTACCGTACATCCGTTGCCGATTCATCTGCATTATTATAATATAAAATATATAATTAACCATCATGCATTTGTTAAACTAACTAGCTATAAACAATAGAAATTAAACAATGAACAACACACATGCATATTTTATCAATGACACACATGCATGAAAGGTTCAAGTTGCTAACCGCGATCGAGGAGAAAAAAATAAATGAGGAACCTCAAGTGTGGCTCCAACACTTCATATCATGTTTGTTTCACGCTCTTTGGGGCATTTCATCAAACACCTTGTGTGCATAAGAGGAACCAAAAGCAAACCTACACCCCCTTGTGAAGCTTGCGAAGAGAAGTGGCACCAAATGGCTAAGTGAGTGTGCTGAACTGGTATATATAGGGGAGGAGCTTTAGTCGCGGTTGGCCTGGCCAACCGCGACTAAAGGCCTTTGGGCACCTTTAGTCGCGGTTGGCCTGGCCAACCGCGACTAAAGCCTCTCACGTGCACCAGCTGGCCACCGAGCGCCCTGGGCCCAGGCATTTGGTCGCGGTTCATCTGCCGAACCGCGACTAAAGACTCCATTAGTCGCGGTTCCTACAATTTCGCGACTAATGGGGCTGGACGGAAGCCTCTTTTTCTACCAGTGAGACGAGGATCAGAACCCTGGTGCATTGGATGAGAGCTGCCAAATCCATTGACCTGTCCTGCCAAAAAGAGTTGCAGTACGGGAGCTGCACTTGTACTTGGAGATTGATGTTAACATTCTCTTACTTAAAGTGCTAATTAGTAGTACTACGTGCCTCCAGAAGCAGCAATTGGTACCAAAGTGTTTGATGGTTTCTTTACGAATTGGCCGCACTGGCCATTCGCATAGTCAGAAGATTTTAATAAAGCAAGGACTTTGCAAATATATAAAGCTGGTTTCGAAGTTAATGATTTATATTTTCGTCCCGAAAGTAAACCATTTTAGTATGGAAGAACAGGACATGCCATGCCGTCCTTCAATCATCCGTTTACCACCTCCTCATTGTTGGTAGGATTGAGCTGTTTTGTTTCGGTGTTGAAGATTTTTGTATTTTCATTTTAAAAGCAAACCATTTTCATTGGAAGAAAAGGAACATGCATGGCTTGCTGTTCTTCAATCATCCGTTGACCTCCTCATTTTTTGTTGGATTGAGTTGTCAGAGACCCAGTTTGTGTCTAGGATCCGTTGACCTCCACATTTCATTGGTCAGATCCAAATGCAAATATTAAGTTCAATCTGTCATGGTCATGGGATGTTGGAATATTTGGAGGGTCAGAAATGGATTCAATAAAACATTTCGTTCTGGTTTGCTAATTATTCTGTTTTTATCTCTTGTACATAAGCACTTGTAGGATTCTCGACACTGTGAAAAAGAAACTCGGCAGGACTCTGCTCGACGCTAGATGGCTGCGGGAAAGTATTACTTGGGTCGTAGCATACTCCATGGAAAACGTTAAAGAAGACGAAGAGGAGTGTCGTCGTTGAGGGATATTAGAGGCAGGGAATGGGAATTTAAGGGGTACGAGACATATAATCCATTGTTTGGTCGGAAGCAAGTGAATTGAGGTGGAATGGGGAAAGAGAATTAAGGAGGTCAATCCCCACCCCCCCCCCCCTCCCCCGTTTAGTTCATGTGGGGAGTTATTTCCTCTCAAATTCCTTTTACTAATTCCAAACACACACCAAACATGGGATTGGGACTAAAATTCAATTTCCCACGCCTAATCCCCTACTAAACTCCCACGTGTAAACTCCCATTCCCTTTCCCCATTCTAGCCAAACACGCTGAATTGGACCATGAAACCCGTGAAGGAGTTGAGAATACACATGTCATAGCCACACCCTCATTCCACTTCAAAGACGATAAGTTTGTTGGCCATGGCACTGTAGGCGTAGCGGTTGTTGAGAAGGGGCAGGTCCTTCCATAGGAAAAACGCCATGTGGGCGGAAGTCAGCATGGCAGAAGAGGTCGTCCAACATAGATCATTTTTGGGGACCAAAGCGATGGCTTAGCCGGCGAGGATCGTCGGTTGCGGCACGCCAGCTGCAGCACACGACACGGAGGCTGATGTAGTAGTCGATGTAATTAACCGGCGTCCAGGAGGGCGTCGACGACACAGGTACTGAGTTCCGGGAACAGCGATGGCTATTCTACCGCTGTGGCCCGAATGGTCTCCGTGCCCATGCCCGTTATAGGTTGGTCTCGTTCTGACGGAGAGGTGATGTCGCGTGTGTCGATTTTGGACAATATGAGACCTTTGAGGTTTGATGTGAATTAATGGAACGATTAACGCCTGATATTTCACTGGAATGAAGCACGTTCCAATTCAGCGAGTACTTGCTCCCAATCTGAAAAAGGGAGACTGGTTGAACAGAAGTCTTCCAACCCTGCTAGCATCATTTCCACCATTAGATCGAGTGGAGGTTGAACTTTGGAGATCCGCACGTGTTGAGTGTAGGCATGTTTTTCAAATTCATTAAGATCTGTTTGTAGCCCGGTGGGTTGCCGCGGTCTCTCGTCTGTGAGGCCCTGGCGTGTTGTAAACTACATGCTTCCTCTCCTCAATAGAAAGGACACGCAATGCTCTTGCATGTTATTAAAAAAAAAAAGACTCGTGTGCTTGGTTCAGAATATTAACGTTTAGGATGCACTCTGTTCCGTCCTAAACAGCTAAATAAGATACAAAAAATTCAACATCTACTCGCATTGATCGAATTTTCTAACTCCAAGTGAGGCTGCACATCATCAAGACTAAATCAGCATATAGAATTTGTGTTTATATAAGAAAAACTTTGGGAAATTTTGCAAAATATGCAAACGAAAAGTTGTTGCCGTTGGTTCAATATGCATGTATACTGAACCAAGATGCTCTGCATGGAGACGTGACAAAATCTTAGTCGACTATCCCAACTAACTTTCATGCACCCCTGTCCATCGCTAAATTTTTGATGATATTCTCTTCCTTCTTATATATTTTTATAGACTCTTTTCATGTCAAATTTAGTCTATCCCGGCATTCTTAATATTACAAACATGCTTTAACCGACCGCTCTCTATTATCTGGCACTTCTGGCGGCCTGCGTTAAAATACTGAAACTATCTCAGAAATGATAATAGCTTCGCCCACGTTTGAACAGGAGACCTTCAGTGGGTTGTTTTGTTGCGGTGAAGTCGGAGCTGCGGCGGCGGGGCCCTGTGGCGACGATGACATGCAGCAGGTGGTCTGTTCGGTGGTCTTCCGCGGCGCCAACCTTGCATAGTTCTCCTTCGGAGCCATCTTTCAGAGTCGGAGCTGTGTTGTCCTTGACGCGGGTGGCTGAGTTTGGCGCGGGGTTTCTTGTGTTTCACACAGCTCTACGGTGTGGGTTGGGTCGACATTTGTCTTCGGAGAAGTCGGAGTCGCTTTCTCAGAGATTAGGGAGGGCGACGAGGCCTGTTGGGGAGAAGTGATGACGATGACACCGGTGTGTGATGTTGACGAGACCCTCTATGTGAGGTGTGTGGTATTATGTGTGCCGCTCAGCGGTTTGTGACGGTTTTCGTCCGGTTTTCCGTTTATTAACCGGGCAACTCTCTTCTACTTTATTAACGAGATGAGGCAAAGCTTTTGCCTCCGTTTCAAAAAAAAAATACCCAACTACACCATGAAACCTTGGTATATATATAGTGGAACAATGAATACACCCACCACACAGAAAAAAAAGACAACACAGTTGAATTCAGAATAAAATTGTCTTGGTACACACACCAAGTGAGATAAATAAGTGATCTAATGTTGAAAGTTAAAACAGGGGAAAGTAAAGAAGTTTGACGTCAAAGATCCCTTCTCTTCGCACGACCGCGTCGCCCTCGCAGGCGACCGGCTACGGCGACCTCCTCCTCCTCCCGCCCGTCCCCTCTCCCCTTCCTTCCCGCCGCCATCGCTGACGTGCGCGGCCGGCCTGGCCCCGGGGACGCTGGTGGCGGCGGCCCCCTGACAATCCCCTCCTGGTGGCTCTACGGCGCGGGATGGAGCTGCACCGGGGGGGTGCTCCTAGGCGGCGACGGTCTGGCTGGCGCCGGGTTCCCCGGCGCGGCGTGGGCCGGCGGCTGGGTGGCGGGGTGGCGTAGCAGCGCTGCCTGACGGTGGCTCTCGGCCCAGATCTGAGCCTAGGCGGGCCGACGGCGGGGTGGATCTGCGGCGTGACTCCCGAGAGGCGGGGTGCTGACGGCGCCGACGCCACCCTGCTGCAGCGTGGCCGGCGGGGCTTAGCGAGCCCATTTCGGGCCTGGCCAGGCCAAGGGTGGCCTGGTATGCCCCGCTGCCGTGTCGGGATGGCTACCGCGACGGTGCTGGAGGCGTGGCCCTCTCGCACGGCGGCGGTGGAGGTGGTTCCCTCCCGCTCGGCCTTGCTGCTGCGGCTCTCGTCGCTTGGCTCTTCTCTCCGTTCTTCTTGGCCTCATGTTGGTGCTCGCAGTGAGACGGCGTGGGTAGCGGTGCAACCGTGATGGCGCATGGTGTTGGGAGGTGGTTTGGCTGGTCGGCTCCGGTTGGGCGGTGGGGTTTGGAGTGCGGGAGAAATCCTTGCCGGTCCGTCCGGCTCCGATGCGGTGACACCGGCGGGGGCCACTATCCCTTATTGGAGGGTGTCGGTACTAACCATCCTCCACATCCCTCTGTGTACTGGGGAAACCTTAGGATTCGTCCGGGCAGCAGCGTCGTCGGCGTCGCATTCCTTCTTGGAGGTGCTGCTTAGTACGCGGTAGATCGGAGCTTCGGGCTGTGGTGGTTCTTCCGGAGGGCGCAGCGGTCGTGGGTCTTCAGCGCTTTGTCGAGCTACCGTTGTTGGCATTTGTTTCTTCTTCTTTTCCTTTTGGGCTTGATGTGTTGCTCGCTCCAGCATTGCGATGAGTACAATGGTGGTTTGCTTTGGAATGCAAAGCGGGGGAAAACCCTTTTTCGGCAAAGTTAAAACATGAAATCTGAAATGGACTGTGAGTGTGAAATACTGGTCCATAACATAAAATCTCAAAAGTAAATAACAAAGTATAATAGTACATAAGTTCATTACCAAAATGAAGAATCACACTGAATCTATCAGGCATCAAAACATGCAATTTAATCTCTTCATATTCAGTTAACTAAGAGAGTGGTACTCATAAGTTTCCATCTCCCCGGCAGCAGTGAAGAATAACCTGGGCAAGGCTCAAGGGGCGGTGCAGAGCGGGCAGTGTGACTACCTCCCGGCTGCCGTCCTCAAGGTGATCCTGATACATGTGAAGTCTAATGCTGGCATCTCCATAGTGATATATACAATTACCTTGGATGGCAGGAAGATGATCAATGTTGACGGAGAGACAACAACGGCGACCTAGGAAGATAGCACGGTTTCCGATGCTCCTGACCGGCTCCAGGACCTTGCCCTCCAAGTCAACCTTGAAGACGTGCGTGCGCTTGGCATAAATTGAGTGCCACTGCCACCACGGCACACACACAAGCAACAACTCCCCAGCATTATCCACGAGGAAGTTTTGCCCTAATTCCAGGCTTCTATTGATGATGGTAGTGATCTCAGGCTTCTTGTGACCTTCCAAGCAATCCACAGCCATAACCGACCCACCAATGTCAGTGATGTATACCCGGCCTTGGAAGGACAGCACGGTGCAGATCGGGGTGCTGCTTATATGCTCGATCCTGAACCACCTAGGGGAAGGATGACTCGGGTCACACCACCGTCCGCTGTCAGGCGAGAAAAGAAAGAGCACTGGCGCCGTCTTGCCAGCACCCATGGCGACGCCGACGCGGGAGCGAAAGCGATGAGATGCAAGGCTTGAAGGGAAGCGAACCATGGAGCCTGTGAGAGGATTGAGGACACATATGTTGTGGGCACGCCCTCGAGCCATTTCTAAAACGAGGAGGCCGTCCGCCGCGCCGATGTAGTTGTAGCCGTTGTTCAGGGGCAGGTCCTTGCGCAGGAAGCGTACGGTGTCGAGGTTGAGGAAGAGGTGGGAGTCGACGCGGCGGGAGAGGTCGTCGTCGAGCATCACCCATCTGTGTGGGCGGAAGCGGCGGCTTAGGCCGCGCGGCTTGTCGGTGGTGGCGCGCCAGCTGCGGCACACGGCGCGGAGGTTCACGTAGTAGTCGATGTCGCCGGTGTCGAGGAAGACGTCTCCGACGCAGCTCACTAGGTCGGGGGACAGCGACGACCAGTCCTTCGGCGGCATGGCCGCCGCGCGTCCGTGCTCCGCCGCTGGTTGTTTGGCGTGGGCCGTGGGCTGGTGAGGGCAGATGAGATCTCGCGCTGCCGTGCGCGGTGATCGTGGAGAATCTAAACCACCACGATATCATCGGATCGATCAGTTGGTACTTCCAAAGCTTCAGACTCTACGTGAAAGGAGTAATTTCTTGTAGAAGAGGCCACGTATGTACTCCATGTAAGCAAACATTTTGCACGAGCCTTCTTTTCTGATGCATAATCTAATGTCGTTAGCTTTGAAACGAACAAAAAACGGAAATGTTAACGCCCACACGTGTGGGCGTTTACCATCTCGACCACACGCATCTATCACTGTCGAGTACTTTATGCACGAATCTTGGCACAATCTGGTCGATTTTCTGCGCCACGTAGGACAAGGCGCGTGTGTGGTGTGTGAGACAGTTCGCCCGCATGTTGGTTGCCCTCCCGTGGTCAGCGGTTGCCACTCGGGAGCGTGCGGTGGAACTGCTATGCGCTCGCACGCCACGCGCCGACCGTGGTTGACGTCAAACACGCCGCGCACTTCGCCCCCCTCTCCCTCACGGTTCCATTTACTCACCCCCGCAGTTACTCGCACAACCCACTTCGCACTTCAAACCATTGGAGGAGAAGACGAGGGGAGAAGGCGACGGCGGAGGCGGAAGAGTCGACGGTGTTCGCGGCCGTCGGTGGTGCTCGCCGGACCGGAGCGGCTTCGCTGGAGCGCCTGCAGATTGAAGGTAATGCTCGCTCCAACTCTTACAATCCTTTCCTGCATTTTTCCCCTTTCCCTCCCTGTTCGATTCCTCGCTCGAGATTCATAGAGATTCAGGCGGTTTGGCGATGCGTCGGCGTTCCCGCCGGCGGCGGAGTCTTGTGCTTGCCGTTTTCGGTGGCACTGGGCAGTTTCGTCGCCGCCGCCGCGGCGGCCTCGTCGGTGTGGTTCTGCCTGTCCGGAGGCACACACTGGTTGTGCCTTGGGATTGGGCCGGTGTTTTTCGGTCTGTTAGTTGCGCACTGGTTCGAATTGGTATTTGTAATCAGTTCGGGGAGAATTTTGAAGTTGAATTTGAAGTCATTGTAGTTGCCATTGAACCCTAGATCTAGTTAGTTATTTTTGAAACTGCAGTATGAAGGCAAACGTGGTAGTTTGAGTAACTATCATGACTGTATGGCAACTAACTTCCTGAATGACTGTGATAGTTGCCACAAACATGCTTTCCCATGCGGCAACTAACTTCCTGAAAATGACTGTGATAGTTGCCATAAACAAGCTTTCCCATGCGGCAACTAATTTATTGAATGACTGTGATAGTTGCCACACACACGCTTTTCCATGTGACAACTAATTTTCTGAATTACTGTGATAGTAGCCACAAAGATGCTTTTTCATTGTGGCAACTAATTTTCCTGAATGATTGTGATAGTTTCCACACTGTATGAATGGTAAAGTGTAGTAAATCGGTAGTCACTGCAGTTTCAGCAACCAACTGCACTGGATGGCAACTAATCTGCACATCAACTGTGCCTGTTGCCACATGGATAGTATATTCTTGTGGCAAATAGAATGTGAACACACTGTGTCTGTTGCCATACTGTAGACAGGACAATGTGACAAATTGGCTGCATAACATGGCAACCAATTTGCACATCAATTGTGTCAGATGCCATACATATGCTTTCCATGTGGAAAGTATTTTGTCTGACCACAACATGTCTGTTGCCATGTTACAGTCAGTACAATATGGCAAATTCATTGTACTGCAGACGCAATTTTCGTGTTTTGCCATGATTACTTGTGATATCTGAATACACTGTGGCAATTTTCAGGTTCTTCATTAGATGTTTTTCATCGCTTTTTTGTATTATATGTTGCATTTTAACATGGCAATTTCAACCTAGCACATTTTTGCCGCTGAACACATGGCATTTCATTGGTGTATTTAGGACAGGGTGTGAGCTGCCACATCTTAGTTTTTGTGCAGTGGAGGATTTTGTGACTTTCTATCGTACTATCTTGGGCTAACATGGCAACTTCAACATTTTGCTTTCATGTGCATTTACGATCTGTACACTTTTTTTTCAAAATGTAACCAATGTGCTTAATTGCCACATTTATGTTTTCGACAATCATAGGGGGGTGCGTGCGTGTGTTGACATCGGATTTAGGCAAGGTACAAAAGGCAAGTAAGATGGCCTCAAGTAAAAGAGTTTTCGGCATGCAAAGTTTCAGGTCACCGAGTGGAATAACTTTGATGTTTAACTTATCGCCATTCGACCTTATCTCGGTGGCCGAAGTTGTACTCCGAGTGACAAAATTCAACATTCTGAGTGGTTTTCGGCCGACCATGCCTTCAAGACGACCTCGGATGAAGGAGTACTCTAAAGGAATTGTCTTCGTCTCATCGAGGCGATCGATTTTCATATATAAATCATCTCAATTCGAGTTCATATGCAAAAGTTAGAGGCAATACACTGCGGGCCGAAGCTGAGTGGAAATATGGCGCGAAGTACCAGACGCCATGTCTGATGGGTCGCGCGAGCAATTCGGCCTTCAAGACGGCATTGGATCGAAAAACCTTCAACACGAAAAAGTTTCGTCTCGTCGAGCCGATCTATTTTCATATATAATTCGTCTCAATCCGAGGTCGTATGAGACTTGGGGAGACAAATCAAGATCAGGCTATGTTTTTGGTCGAGTGAAAAGCTTACCATCCGAGTGAAAACCTACCGATCGAGTAAAAGGTCGAGTGAAAACCTACCGATCGAGTAAAAGGTCGAGTAAAAACCTACCGATCGAGTAAAAGGTCGAGTAAAAACCTACCGATTGATTGTCTTCCGAGTGAAAATATAGTCATCCGAGTGAAAAAGTCCAGTCGGACCATCAGAGTGAAAGACTCTAAAATCCGAGTGGATGAGCTCAAATCCGAGTGAAACTGAACATGTGCCCAAAAGTTATCAAGATGATCTCGGATGAAGAAGTGTTCAATACAGAAGTTGTGCGTATCGTCAAGACGGTAAACTTTGCTTTTGGAGTCATCATCATCAGAGATAGTATATGGCCTGCAAATTCACTACAAGACTCGGATAATTCAGTCTACCGCAAGACCGAGTCCGACTGGAAGGTAAAGATGACCTCGAAAAGTATTCAAGATGGCCTTATTTGAAAAAGTGAGCAACATGAGAGTTGTTCGTATCATCGAGGCGCACAAGTTTGATATTTGGGCCATCTTGATCGGAGGTCATATGGAGGCTCGGCGGCCTGCACAAGAAGGAAGACAGAAGTTGGGCCAGATTCAGACTGGATCCGAGTTGGAATAGAACTAGGACTCTAGGACGCGAATTGATGTAATTTTTCTTGTAAGGAAAGCCTAGATGAATCCTTTACTTGTACGGGAAGTCCAGCCGCCTCTTATATATGTTGGGGGTGACGGCCGATTGAACAACACACAATCGAACAAATCAATATACTACTTTTTCCTGTCTACTTTTTATCTCTCCACCATTTTTCTCTCTCGTTCTTCGCTGTTCTTCGTGTTTGAGAGCTGCGAATCCCGAGGCTCTAGGGGCGAGCGAATCGACCTAGGGCAGCCCATAGCCGCCGCAATCCCTGACGGGGTCCCTCCCGGGTGCGCGGGGTTTCGGGTCTGCAAAAGCACCCGCCGACTGTCTTGCGTATCGCGCTGTCGGCCGGGTCTCCTTCGACGTGAGCTGCGGTGCATCACCCCCGGCGTCGAGGGTACACGTGACGTGTTCGTGTGTCGACACACTTTTTGGCGACTCCGCTGGGGACCGAAGATCAATCATCATCATCCACCATGTCCGATCTTCCCAAGCCATCTGAGGTAGACGCCGATAACATCATTAAGCCCAGTCTTGATGAGATATCGGCCGATCATCGCCAAGTCTATGAGGAGTACAAGAAGGCGCGCGAGGAGAAGGACTTGCAGGAGTTCCTTGCAAAGTTCAAGAAGGATCGCCAAGGCAACATCACTCCGATTGAAGAAATCAAGTTCCCTCCTTTGCATGCCAAGCAGGTTAAACCCTCTGTAAGTACTGCCTTTTCTCCTGAGCAGTGGGCTGAGATTGAAAGTCGTATTGCTGATGGTAACAATCTAGTCTATCAAACTTTCATAGAAAATACTAATGCTCAGAAGAATACATCTCAATTGACTAGTGGTAATGATGGTGTATCTGCTAGTGTGCAAAACCCTAATCTGGCTTTACCTATCTCATCGGTGCCTCCCGTGCCGATGACTTATTATCCTACCCAAACAAATCAGATTGTGGCTGCACCCATTAATCCTATTATGAGCATGCCAGGTTCGGTGGTGACGCCGAACCAAACCCTACCTACAGCTACAACCACTCGACCAATACCAAATTATGGGTCGACATACATGCCACAATTCCTACCTACAGCTAGTAACCCCACTCCTCCTATGCCACTGCCACAAGCTTCATCGTCCACTATGGATGATGGTTTAGCTAATCTTAGAGAGGAGATGGATAAGATGCTTCGAGAAAATTTTGGAGTTGAGTTACCTCGGAATCGGATTTACCAAAAGCCGTACCCCGAGTACTTTGATGCCATCCAGTGCCCTCCAGGATATAAAATTCCAGATTTTGTTAAGTTTAATGGAGAAGGCACAAAAACCACATGGGAGCATGTTAGTCAATACTTAGCACAATTGGGTGAGGCAGGCTCACTGAATGAGTTGAAAGTGCGTTTATTTCCTTTGTCATTAACTGGTACCGCATTTTCATGGTTTTCTTCTTTACCACATGGTTCCATTCGAGTTTGGTCGCAGCTAGAGCAGAAATTTCATGATCAATTTTATAGCGGCGACAATGAACTCAAGTTGTCACATCTAACATCGGTTAAACAGAAGCATGATGAATCGGTCTCCGATTACGTCAAAAGATTCAGAGAAACGAAAAACCGGTGTTTTAGTTTGGTGATAACCGAGAGAGAATTGGCAGACCTAGTGCTGAGTGGTTTGAGAACTCCCATTAGAGAAAAGCTAGAAGGCTATGAGTTCTTAAATATTAACCAAGTCTTACAAAGGGCTTTGGCTCAGGAAAGCCGAAGCAAAGATCTCAAGGAAGTGCATAGATACAAAGCCGATCGTCCAAAGATGAATATGGTGGAATATGATAGTGATCACTCGGACGATGAGGGTGATGTTTTTGCTACTGAATTTGTTTGGCCATCTAAGGCCAAACCCTTTACTTGCAATGATCTGAAACCGATTCATAAGAATCGTGATGAAGAGATGAAGTTTACTTTTAACATTGCTAAGTGTGATAGAATATTTGATGCTTTGCTGCAGGCTAAGATTATTAGAATATCTCATACTTTACCGCCGTTTGAAGAGATAAAACGGCGTGCTTATTGCAAGTATCATAACTCTTTTTCTCATGCTACTAACGATTGCAATGTTTTTCGACGACAGATACAATCGGCCATTAATGACGGACGATTGAACTTTTCTGAGATGCAAGTGGATAAACAGCCCTTTCCAATGAACACCATGGATTTAGAAGGGAAGAAGCTGCTCATTCGGCCGGAGGTAGCTGAATCTTCTAATAAAGCTAATGTCATTGTTGGTGAGCCCAGGAAAGAAAAGGAGGGCGACAAGGTCTTGGGGAGACAGGTTGTGCTTGATAAGCCACCCGGTGGCAAAGAAGTGATCAAAATCACCATCAAGAATCCTACACTCGGGGGGCAACCGCAAGTGCAAGAAAATACTCGTGTTAAATTTGTCAAGCCCAAGAGTCCAGAAGTTGGCAAGTGGAAGAAGAATGAAGTTAAAGTGCAGCGCAAGCGGATCAAGCCAACTTTTGATATGTTGCTATCCAAATATGCTAACCAGTCGGCCGGTTCTAGTTTCAATCGACCACTCATCTGAAACGACCAAGGTCACCATCAGTTGATATGTTCAGTCGGTATACAAAACCGAGTGGAACAAGGGCGCAGTTTTCAGAAAAGCAGAGGCAATCTGTGTGGGATCGACTTGATTACTCATATGATGGCCGACTCAGCATCGGTGACTATCAGTCGGTTGGTCAAAATATGCGACCGAGTGGAAATTATCCGAGTGTAAGAATGCACCCAGGTGGAAGCTATCCGAGTGAAAAAATGTGGATGGGTAGATTCCATCCGACTGAGTTCCATCCGAGTGGATACCATCCGAGTGACATCAATCCGAGTGGATTCCATCCAAGTAAGAAGGTGCGCCAGAGTGGAAATTTCATGCCTCTGGAAAGTCGAAAAGAATGGCGTGTTAAGTCACCGAGTGTTGCAGCAGTTGAGTCGGGAAAAGGCAAGGAGAAAATGGATGCCGACTCACTTATCTTGGGCACAGAAACATTTGTCATACAGCAGCCTATTGTGCATAGCAATCCGACTGAGCCAATACTCTCTATCGCGCCAAAGCACTCGGCTAATGACCATGAAGCAAGCACCAACCAGGTAAAAACAAGAGATCCTAAATATACTCAGCCAAAGTGGTGTCCTCCAGGGCTAACAAAGACACAGAAGAGGAAACTACAGAGGTTAAGGAGTCAAGAGATGGCAGAGCAGGAGGCCGAGAAGCAAAGGGATAAGTTGTTCAATGACACTCGGCCCATGGTTCCAGCAAAACAAGTGTGGAGGCCAAAACAAATACAAGATACATCAGCTTCTACATCTATCACAGAAGTGCCTACACCACCCAAGGAGGACGATGTGACGGCTATTACATCGTCTGCGACACTTCTTACTTCTCCTTCACTCGGCCAGATTTCAGAATCGGTCGATCCACTTGAAGAAGAGGATGATATGTTGGACTATGAGTCTACACCGGTTCATGAAGGTATGGATATCAATATGGTGTATTACTTACCTACTGAGTTTCGTGCTGTAGATGAGGAAGGGGAGGTGGCTCAGCTGGATTTTGGCCCTAAAAACGCAATATTCGAGAAGCCAAAAGAGCCAGTAATACATTTGAAACCGTTGTATCTCAGAGGTCATATCAATGGATCGCCACTTAGTCGAATGCTTGTTGATGGTGGTGCTGTGGTAAATCTTATGCCCTATTCGGTCTTCAAGAAATTGGGTTTGCCTGATGAAGAATTGATCAAGACCAATATGGTCCTCAACGGGTTTGAAGGCAAAGAGAAAACTGAAGCCAAAGGTGTAATGTATGTGGAGCTTACAGTCGGAAGCAAAACTTTGGCCACTGCATTCTTTGTCGCTGAGGTGCAAGGTAACTACAATGTTATACTAGGCCGTGATTGGGTTCATGCAAACCAGTGCGTGCCATCCACTATGCACCAGTTTTTGATTCAGTGGGTTGATGATGAAGTGGAAGTCATTCATGCGGATAATTCGGCTTGCGTTGCTTTGGCCGACGCATCGGTGGATTGGCAACATCCCAATGCTATTTGCTTGACGAGACGTGATTTGTCAGAGTTTGATTTTCTCAGCGCGACTAAGAATGGTTTTGTGCCCGTGTCTTTAAAGCCGACTGAATACAATCGGCTCCAAGGTATGATATGTTTAAATGGATCCTAATTCCGAGTGGTTACAAAAACGTCTTGCAAAGTATCGGTCCAGCGAGAACGATATGTATGAGTCTATTGAGGAGTTGGATGACATGGATAAACTTGGACAATGTTTTACATCGGCCGATCCGTTAGAAGAGGTAGATATCGGAGACGGATCAGTCAGTCGACCGACATTTATAAACAAAAATCTGAAAGCCGATTGTAAAGCTAAATTAATCGAGCTATTGAAAGAATATGTTTGTTGCTTTGCATGGGAATATCATGAGATGCCAGGGTTGAGCCGAGAGCTAGTGGAGCATCGGTTGCCTATAAAGGCCGGTTTTAGACCTTATAAACAGTCGGCCAGAAAGTTTAATCCGAAAACATATGACCGGATCAAGGAAGAGATCGGTCGACTGCTTGAAGCTAATTTCATTCGACCTTGCAGGTATGCCGAGTGGATTTCTAACATTGTCCCAGTGGAGAAGAAGGGATCCGGCAAGTTGAGGGTGTGCATTGACTTCAGAGATGTGAATAGGGCTACACCCAAAGATGAGTATCCCATGCCAATAGCCGATATGCTTATTAATGATGCTTCTAGACATAAGGTTATTAGCTTTCTAGATGGTAATGCCGGATACAATCAAATTTTTATGGCCGAAGAGGACATGTACAAAACAGCTTTCCGATGTCCTGGTTTCCTTGGTTTATTCGAGTGGACAGTGATGACATTCGGATTGAAAAATGCCGGGGCCACATATCAAAGGGCTATGAATTTGATTTTTCATGATTTACTCGGTGTCATACTTGAAGTTTATATTGATGATATTGTTGTCAAATCGGATGCTTTTGAATCTCACTTGGCCGATTTGCGTTTAGCTTTTGAAAGAATGAAAAAGTATGGACTGAAGATGAATCCTTTGAAGTGTGCATTCGGCGTGTCAGCTGGCAAATTTTTGGGTTTCATTATTCATGAAGATGGCATCGAAATAGATCCCAAAAAGATAGAGGCCATACAGAAAGTGGAGGCTCCAACATGCAAGAAAGATATGCAAAAGTTCCTTGGCAAGGTTAATTATTTGAGAAGGTTCATAGCTAATCTATCAGGGAAAGTTGATGCATTTACTCCTATCCTTCGGTTAAAGAATGATGTTGATTTCACTTGGGGCGCAAAACAGCAAGAAGCCTTTGATATGATCAAGAGTTATTTGTGCACTCCTCCGGTGATGAAAGCACCCAAGCATAGAGAGCCTTTTAAACTTTATATCGCAGCAGAGGAAGGTGTTATTGGTGCTGTTTTGACTCAAGATACCGAAGGATAAGAGCATGCCATTACATATTTGAGCAGACGTTTATTGGACGCCGAGACAAGGTATACATTTATTGAAAAACTATGTCTATGCTTATATTACGCTTGCACAAAATTGAGACATTACCTAGTGCCGAGTGCTTGTGTAGTAGCTTGTCAAACCGATGTCATTAAGTACATGTTGCATAGGCCAATTCTTAGTGGTAGAATTGGCAAGTGGGCTTATGCTTTGATTGAGTATGATTTGGCTTATGAATCTCTAAAATCCATGAAAGGCCAAATTGTTGCTAATTTCATTGTTGAACATCGGATTAATGACAAGCATGATGTTGATATGAACCTTGTTTCATTAGTTCCATGGAGATTGTACTTTGATGGTTCAGTTTGTAGCAATGGCCAAGGTGTTGGTATTGTTTACATATCTCCTCATGGTGCTGTTTTTGAAGCCTCATGCCGCTTAGAATATTTTTGCACAAACAATCAAGCCGAATATGAAGCATTGTTATCCGGTCTAGAGATGTTACTTGCTATAGGTGTTACACATATTGAGGCTTACGGTGATTCGTTACTAGTGGTGCATCAAATATCCAGAGTCTTTCAGTGTTCTGACGAATCACTTAATGTTTATCTTGATAAATGTCTAGATATAATTTCTACTTTGGATTGTTTTAGCATTGCACATTGAAGGAAATATGCCCTAGAGGCAATAATAAAGTTATTATTTATTTCCTTATTTCATGATAAATGTTTATTATTCATGCTAGAATTGTATTAACCGGAAACATAATACATGTGTGAATACATAGACAAACATAGTGTCACTAGTATGCCTCTACTTGACTAGCTCGTTTATCAGAGATGGTTATGTTTCCTAGCCATGGACAAAAGAGTTGTCATTTGATTAATGGGATCACATCATTGGGAGAATGATGTGATTGACTTGACCCATTCCGTTAGCTTAGCACTTGATCGTTTAGTATGTTGCTATTGCTTTCTTCATAACTTATACATGTTCCTGTAACTATGAGATTATGCAACTCCCGTTTACCGGAGGAACACTTTGGGTACTACCAAACGTCACAACGTAACTGGGTGATTATAAAGGAGTACTACAGGTGTCTCCGAAGGTACATGTTGAGTTGGCGTATTTCGAGATTAGGTTTTGTCACTCCGATTGTCGGAGATGTATCTCTGGGCCCTCTCGGTAATGCACATCATTATAAGCCTTGCAAGCAATGTAACCAATGAGTTGGTTACGGGATGATGCATTACAGAACGAGTAAAGAGACTTGCCGGTGACGAGATTGAACTAGGTATTGGATACCGACGATCGAATCTCGGGCAAGTAACATACCGATGACAAAGGGAACAACGTATGTTGTTATGCGGTTTGACCGATAAAGATCTTCATAGAATATGTAGGAGCCAATATGGGCATCCAGGTCCCGCTATTGGTTATTGACCGAGAATAGTTCTAGGTCATGTCTACATAGTTCTCGAACCCGTAGGGTCCGCACGCTTAAGGTTTCGATGACAGTTATATTATGAGTTTATGAGTTTTGATGTACCCAAGGAGTTCGGAGTCCCGGATGAGATCGGGGACATGACGAGGAGTCTCGAAATGGTTGAGATGTAAAGATCGATATATTGGACGACTATATTCGGAGTTCGGAAAGGTTCCGAGTGATTCGGGTATTTTTCGGAGTACCGGGGAGTTACGGGAATACGAGGAAGAGTATTGGGCCTTAATGGGCTTTAGTGGGAAGGAGCCAGGAGGAGGCGCGCGCCCCTCCCAAGCCCAGTCCGAATTGGACAAAGGGTTTGGGGCGCGGCCCCCCTCTTCCTTCCTTCTCCACTTCCCTTCTTTCCCCCCTTGACCTAGTTGGACTAGGAAAGAAGGAATCCTACTCCCGGTGGGAGTAGGACTCCCTTGGCGCGCCCTCCTCCTAGGGCCGGCCTCCTCCTCCCTCCCTCCTTTATATACGGGGGCAGGGGGCACCCCATAGACACACAAGTTGATCTACGGATCGTTCCTTAGCCGTGTGCGGTGCCCCCCTCCACCATTTTCCACCTCGGTCATATCGTCGCGGAGCTTAGGCGAAGCCCTGTGCCGGTAGAACATCATCATCGTCACCACGCCGTCGTGCTGACGGAACTCGTCTCCGGAGCTCTGCTGGATCGGAGGCCGGAGATCGTCATCGAGCTGAACGTGTGCTGAACTCGGAGGTGCCGTACGTTCGGTACTTGGATCGGTCGGATCGTGAAGACGTACGACTACATCAACCGCGTTGTCATAACGCTTCCGCTTACGGTCTACGAGGGTACGTGGACATACACTCTCCCCTCTCGTTGCTATGCCATCACCATGATCTTGCATGAGCGTAGGAAATTTTTGAAATTACTACGTTCCCCAACACACATAAATCTAGACATGACAACTGGAAAGCAAATGAGTTGGCACAGCAAGCATCTGGATATCATGTTGATCATGGCATGTTTCATATCTCTCAAAGACCGATGTCTTGTCTTGCCAATATGGGAGAGGCCGAACCTGAACCCACTGATTCGGCCATTAACAAAAAATCTAGTGCAGGTGATAATTCCGACTGGAGAAAGCCCATTGTTGATTACTTGTGCAATCCGAGTGAAAGGATGGACAGGGCTGTTCGGCGTATGGCTTTCAAGTATACAATGAGAGATGATGGTCTTTATCACCGAACAGTCGATGATGTTCTTCTAAAGTGTTTGGATGAGGACCAGGCAAGAGTTGCTATGGGAGAAGTACATGAAGGTATTTGTGGTACTCACCAGTCGGCTCCCAAAATGAAATGGTTATTGCGACGTGCTGGGTTTTATTGGCCGACTATGATTAATGATTGCTTCAGATATTATAAAGGGTGTGAAGCTTGTCAAAAGTTTGGTGATATTCAATTGGCTCCTGCTGCTATGTTACATCCTATTATCAAACCGTGGCCTTTCAGAGGTTGGGGGTTAGATTTCATTGGACAAATTCACCCGTCTTCCTCAAAAGGGCATCGGTTCGTATTGGTGGCAACTGATTATTTCACTAAATGGTCTGAAGCAGTACCTCTCAAGAACATGATGCATACGGAGGTAATTCAATTCATAACTGAACACATTATTCATAGATTCGGTATTCCTCAAACGTTAACTACGGATCAAGGTTCATCTTTTATGTCACACCAAGTCAGAGAGTTTGCCGAATCTTATAATATAAAGTTGCTCAATTCCTCTCCATATTATGCCCAAGCTAATGGACAAGCTGAGTCTAGCAATAAAATTCTAATGAAGCTCATCAAGAAGAAGATTGAGGATAATCCGAGGAGATGGCATGAGTTGTTGTCTGAAGCTTTATGGGCACATAGAATTTCAAGGCATGGTGCTACGAAGGTGACTCCATATGAGCTAGTATATGGTCAGGAGGCTGTTTTACCAGTGGAGGTAAATTTGAATGCTTTGAGAATAGCCAAACAAAATGATTTATCGGCAGTAGACTTCTATAACTTAATGATGGACAATATTGATGAGGTTGCCGATAAACGTTTGGTTGCTTTGGAGTCCATAGAGAGAGATAAGTTGAGGGTAGCAAGAGCTTACAATAAGAAAGTCAAGTTGAAGAATTTTCAAGTTGGTGATCTCGTTTGGAAGGTGATTCTGCCGATTGGTTCAAGAGATAGAAAATTCGGGAAGTGGTCTCCAAGTTGGGAAGGTCCTTTTAGGATTACAAGGGTTGTTCCTGGAAATTAATACTTGGTAGAATCAATACAAGGGGCATTGTTACCCCGAGCTCTCAACAGAAAATATTTGAAGAAGTACCACCCGAGTGTGTGGCAGGAAGCCTGAGTAGGCAATGGCCGATATACAATTATCTCCCTTAGCACAAACATGGCCGATACATAATTATCGCCCTGAGGAAAATAAATGGCTGATGGAGTGTTGACATCGTCCTTAGAACAAACACCGTGCATATTATTTTTCGGCGTGCAAGCTTTGCCGAAAAACAGGGGGGCATGTGTTGACATCGGATTTTGGAAAGGTACAAAAGGCAAGTAAGATGGCCTCAAGTAAAAGAGTTTTCGGCATGCAAAGTTTCAGGTCACCGAGTGGAATAACTTTGATGTTTAACTTATCGCCATTCGACCTTATCTCGGTGGCCGAAGTTGTACTCCGAGTGACAAAATTCAACATTCCGAGTGGTTTTCGGCCGACCATGCCCTCAAGACGACCTCGGATGAAGGAGTACTCTAAAGGAATTGTCTTCGTCTCGTCGAGGCGATCGATTTTGATATATAAATCATCTCAATCCGAGTTCATATGCAAAAGTTAGAGGCAATACACTGCGGGCCGAAGCTGAGTGGAAATATGGCGCGAAGTACCAGACGCCATGTCTGATGGGTCGCGTGAGCAATTCGGCCTTCAAGACGGCATTGGATCGAAAAACCTTCAACACGAAAAAGTTTCCTCTCGTCGAGCCGATCGATTTTCCTATATAATTCGTCTCAATCCGAGGTCGTATGAGACTTGGGGAGACAAATCAAGATCAGGCTATGTTTTTGGTCGAGTGAAAAGCTTACCATCCGAGTGAAAACCTACCGATCAAGTAAAAGGTCGAGTGAAAACCTACCGATCGAGTAAAAGGTCGAGTGAAAACCTACCGATCGAGTAAAAGGTCGAGTGAAAACCTACCGATCGAGTAAAAGGTCGAGTGAAAACCTACCGATCGAGTAAAAGGTCGAGTCAAAACCTACCGATCGAGTAAAAGGTCGAGTAAAAACCTACCGATTGATTGTCTTCCGAGTGAAAATATAGTCATCCGAGTGAAAAAGTCCAGTCGGACCATCCGAGTGAAGGACTCTAAAATCCGAGTGGATGAGCTCAAATCCGAGTGAAACTGAACATGTGCCCAAAAGTTTATCAAGATGATCTCGGATGAAGAAGTGTTCAATACAGAAGTTGTGCGTATCGTCAAGACGGTAAACTTTGCTTTTGGAGTCATCATCATCAGAGATAGTATATGGCCTGCAAATTCACTACAAGACTCGAATAATTCAGTCTACCGCAAGACCGAGTCCGAATGGAAGGTAAAGATGACCTCGAAAAGTATTCAAGATGGCCTTATTTGAAAAAGTGATCAACATGAGAGTTGTTCGTATCGTCGAGGCGCACAAGTTTGATATTTGGGCCATCTTGATCGGAGGTCATATGGAGGCTCGGCGGCCTGCACAAGGAGGAAGACAGAAGTTGGGCCAGATTCAGACTGGATCCGAGTTGGAATAGAACTAGGACTCTAGGACGCGAATTGATGTAATTTTTCTTGTAAGGAAAGCCTGATGAATCCTTTACTTGTACGGGAATTCCAGCCGCCTCTTATATATGTTGGGGGTGACGGCCGATTGAACAACACACAATCGAACAAATCAATATACTACTTTTTCCTGTCTACTTTTTATCTCTCCACCGTTTTTCTCTCTCGTTCTTCGCTGTTCTTCGTGTTTGAGTGCTGCGAATCCCGAGGCTCTAGGGGCGAGCGAATCGACCTAGGGCAGCCCATAGCCACCGCAATTCCTGACGGGGTCCCTCCCGGGTGCGCGGGGTTTCGGGTCTGCAAAAGCACGCCGACTGTCTTGCGTATCGCGCTGTCGGTCGGGTCTCCTTCGACGTGAGCTGCGGTGCATCACCCCCGGCGTCGAGGGTACACGTGACGTGTTCGTGTGTCGACAGCGTGTTCATGTGATATTTTGCATTCACTAGTTGACATTTTCTGTTAGGTGGCAACTGCTTACATCCTGCATTTTCATTTCCAACGTGACAATTTGGTCTGTTCCTACCTCAGCAGAATGGCTCGTGGTGATCATCAAAATGATGATGATGATTTCATGGATCCACCACAGCAGAATTGGGCAACTGGACAGAGAAAAGAGGGCGATGAGGTAACTGTCCACCCCGCTCCTTCTTACGTTATTGGTTGCCACCTCGAGCTTGCAGTCGTCTGTCATGAACTAAAATTTCATGACAGTGCAAAACATGGCAACAACTGATCACTTTTTGTCTGTTTTTTGCAGAAGAAGAAATGTATTCGCAACAGAGCCTCCCAAGAACGACTGACTACATTGACTAACAGATTTACCGACGATCAGAAGGGAGCTGCTGCTGAGATGGGTATGCAGGCTCTGATGAATGTCCGGTGCACGAACCTTGTCAACCCTGTATGTGACTGGCTTGGTGAGATTTACGACCCCGCCTCCAGGGAATTTGTGATTCCGGGACATGGAAGACTACCGTTGAACGAGGAATCCGTGTTCTGCACTTTGAGTGTGCCTCATGGACATATCAAAGTCCCGTACGAGGTCAATAACGAGATCGAGGAAGTGATGTTCCCCGTTTGTTTCCTGGGTTGGAATCCATGCCGAACACTTCTGTACTGGCAGATTCGCTGCAGGCCATGACAACCCATGGAGATGTTTTTAAGATGAAGCTACTCATGTACCTCATCTCAGCTGTTTTCGCGCCGACCACTTCTCTTTGCCCAAGCAACAAATTCTTCCCCATCCTGGTGAATGATCCATCTTTACTACTTTATTTTCCTTCAATCTTTTGGCTTCGATGTCATGTGTAAAGCTAGTCACTACCAGTGTTTTTTGATGTTTTTTCCATTTGATTTCTGATGCGGCAACTCGTTGTCCTGAAATTTTGTGCGGTGCAGGCGGAACTGAAAAATGTGAAGAACATGAATTGGTGTAAGTTTATTGCTGACCTGCACGATGCATTCTCAAGCAAGATGTACCAAAAGGGTTGTCGACTGCATTTAATGGTATTTTTTTACCAGTCCTTTCTGTGAACACTCTTTTTAACACACTTTTATTCATGCATGGCAACCTGATCATAACAAGATGGCAACTGCCATAATGACAATATGGCAACTGGCATAATGACAATATGGCAACTGCCATCATATTATTATGTCAACTGTCATCATACTATGATGGCAACTGCCATCATGACAATATGGCAACTGTCATCACACTATGATGGCAACTAGCACATACAAATGGCAACTTCTTCTTTTTTCTCTTTTTCACGCACTTCAACTTGATTATCATGGGAACATAGATTATCCTGTTTTTTCCGCAAAGTACCATGATGGGAACTGATATTTCTTTCTTTTTAAAATTGTTGTACATCAGCTCATGCACGTCGACTGTCTTGATCTGTCCACCGTGGATTTCACTGGGACAGGAGGCCCGCCGCCTATGCACAAGTTTGTTGTTTCTGCATGGACTATCAATGCTGTCAAGGTTATGCTTGCCGCAGACAGGGTAACTGATACCAAATATGGAAAACTGCAGGTTAGTTCTGGTTTCTTTCTCTACACGGCATGCTTACAAATTTGACATGCGGCAACCGTCTGTGGTTCACAAGAGATGACTACCTTTGTTAGCCATGGCTGTCTGCATATTGTATCCATGTCTCACTCTACATGGCAACTCTTTCATTCGTGCTGAAACTTACATTCCCGTCTTCTTTTTTTGTTGCATTTGCAACACATGAACTGCTAGTCAGTGTTCATCATTCTCTCTCTTACATCCTAGCTATTTTTTTTGTTTTTTCCAGCTGATGGCCAAGCATGCTATAGACTACAGCGTGTTTGGGGGGCCTCAAAACTTTGGAAAGTGGATGGACGTGCACTCAGCTCCGTCTTGCCCTACTGAGGTAATCAAAAGATTTACATCTATGGTTTGCCTTGGATTATTTTTGATGTCGCGCAAGTGACTGTAATTTGGGTGGTTATTGATGCTTCTTGTTTCGTGCACAGGCGAGGGCATCTGTTGAGCATCTAATTGGGCAGTTTGTATTCGGAATGACCGGCTTGCTCGGGAAGTTGGTTGAGGGGTGGACGTCCCTCAGTGGCTTTGACAGCGACGCGGTTGCGAGGCAGTTCACTTCATTTGTCCCAGAACGGACACATCAGCCAACTGGTTGCCGTGGCCGATATGACTACAACAGTTCCCAAGAGCCTGCTGACACACAATAAGAACTAGATGGAGACGCTGGTCTCAGCAAGGATGAAGACGATGACATGGAGAACGTGCAACAGGACACCGATGATGATGAACATGCTGAAGTTCGTGCAGGTGGTAACAAGGGCAAGGATGCACCAGATGTCCCCCCACCACAGAAAGTCAAAGAACATACGACTGCGAGAGGCGAGGGGGTGTTGCCATCAAAGAGGGGGAGGGCTCCAGAGGATGTTGGGCAGGGTTCTCATGGCAAGAGGTCTAGGACCGATCCCGTAGCTGCCAGAAGGAGGTTCGACTTTAATTTTAGTTTTTTGCTTTGTCTAACTCTTGGAACAGACTGATCCCTTTTTGCACTTGTTTTTGCCAAGCGCGGCAACGAGTTTGCTGTCTGACAATTGCCACCTTTTTTTTCCTCCATCTCATACGTGCAGTGAGCCGACAACTGGTGGACGAGCAGTTACGAAGAAACAGGCGCCAACGCCAACCCGTGTTTCTGCTCGGTTGAACAAAGGTGCCCCCATTGCTGGTGACACCCCTTCCACCAGGTCATCTCCTCGTACGACGACGTCCAACACCGGGGATCCTGTCATGTTGCCAGACCTGAGGAAGCCAGTCAAGAAGTAGGTTTTCCATGCGCTTTCATTGACATAGTGCTATATTTTTTTTGATTTTTCAATGCATCCGTTTGGCTTGTCACATGGTATTCTGTCATCATCCCCACATGGCAACTGCTGTTTTTTCAAATGATTTTTTTCCTTCCTTTTTAAGTGCATGTCAACTCCTACTTGTTTTTACATGGCAACTGCCATCTAGGCCAAATGGCAACTCTTACTGTACCTAATGGCAACTGCCATCTTTTCCATTGGCTTGTGTGCTCATCCCATACCTAGTTTTGAAATTGCATTCGTGGCAGATCAGTCATTTTTATCATTCTTCAAGTTGGCTAACATGGCAACTATTGCTGGATTTGCATGGCAACTGCTAACCATGCCACATGGCAACTCATATTCCCCTTACATGGCAACTACCAGCTTTTCCACTTATTTTTCATTTTTTTAAAGATTTCTACCATGAAAAATATATTTTGTTCACTTTTAATACCTTTTTCATGTGCTTTCTTTTTTTGTAGGGTGAAGAAGACTACTACATGCGGGGCCAAGCATATCAGTAAGGACCCACTTGAATGCCTTCATTCAAAGTTGCCAACAGGGGGCAACTCAGATGTTCAAGAGGCGCCAAGCGACAAAACTGCTCCTGCACCGTCAACTGCTCCCACTAACTCTGATGCAAGTGGCCGACCATCTCCGCCGGTTGCAGATGTGGAGGCTATAGAACAACATGCATCCGTACATCGGGGAGTGACGAGTCAGTATCTGCCAGGACAACTGAAATATTGCCAACTCTTCTGGCAATGAAGGATGCTGCTGTGAGCCATGCCACCCCATCAGCGAGCATTGAAGTGGACGCTCCGGAGACCAACCTAAGCAAGGAAGATTCCTGCTCATCTGACACTAATTCCAAACGCGTGCGTGGTGGCACTCCTGTGTCCACGACAGAAGTGGCTGAGGCGGCAGTTCATAATGATATGCCATCTACAGTTGAGAGTCTTGGCACAACAGCTCCAGCTCCTGTCGGTGCAGATACTGCTAAGGCGACTGTTTCGCGTGCTGGTCTTCCACCTAGGCGTCGTAGCGCCCGCAAGCAATCAACAGACATACCCAACGCACTAGCTGTAGCTAGGAGCAGCAGAGACGAGTCTGGTTATGTTCCTGCATCCACACTATTCTCGCCACCTGCCAACAGCAATGTGATGGAGAAACCGGAAGACCGGAGCACAACTGATGCAGGTGTCAAGCTGGGCACGAGTGACGCAGGTGAATGTGCAAAGCATACTGCGCCTTTACCTGCAGTGGAAGTCCCCAGCTTAAATCTGCGCACTTCCAGGCTCCCACTCAATGTGGGTGTCCCATACAGCCCAAACAAGAAGATTGTCAAGAAAGCTGTGGCTGATACTGCTGACAACACGCCCCGCCCTACAAATAAGCCCGATCATTCTGTAGTGGCCGATTCATATATGTTTGTTGATCTTTCACCCTTGGATTCTGCCCCGCAAGTTGTTCGTGGTCCAGCTAGTAGGCATGAGAGGCACCCAATGGCCTTCACCCCACCGAGCTTTAGTCTTGGCATCAGTCAAGAACAACCAGTGGTGCCAGATCCTATGCCAGTTGCCTTTGCTTTCCGGGAGGCATGCCCGCAATGATGGCGCAGCCAATGGTCGAGGGCAGGAAGGCTGTCAAGTTCGCAGAGCCGATAGTCCAAGGTACATTTATTATGTGCTTATTGTTTTCTTGTATGCATCTTTGTAGTTTGACTTTTGTCCCAATCATATTTTTTGGGGTTCTCACTTGTGATGGCAACTGATATGTGATGACATGGCAACTGGATTTGATGCACCATGTCACCGACATTTTTTTGCTGCCATGCTGCATTTCACATTGGGCAACCACATGGCAACTGAAGTTGATTCAACATGGCAACTGTAGTTGTTGTCACATGGCAAATACAGTGCAATACACATGGCAACTGGAGTTGACACACCATGGCACCTGCATTTTTTGTCTCCATGCTGCATTTTTCCATTCGGCAAGCACATGGCAAGTGGAGTTGACACAACATGGCAACTGTAGTTGCTGTGACATGGCAACTACAGTGCAACTACATGGCAACTGTAGTTGCTGTGACATGGCAACTACAGTGCAACTACATGGCAACTGTTGTTGCTGTGACATGGCCACTGTAGTTGCACCACACATGGCAACTCCCCACTTTTTGTACCTACATTTCATATCATGCACCCTATCTTCTCACAATCCATCTGTTTTTGATTTCTAGGTATCCTAATCTACATTTTTTATCCTTGCAGCCACCCCTGAGGAGATTTCACCATCACTTGATGAAGCTTACCGCAGGATCGAGGAGGTAGCATTGCAGAGGAGGTCCTCACAAGGGCAGGGGCAATCAAGTTCCAACGTGCCTGCAGATACGGTATCCGAGGATACCATTAGGAGTGCCACCCCTGGTTCTGTGAGGCAGCAGAGGGTAGTTCACCCACCTCCCGCGGAAGACTACGAGCCCGAATTCAGGGCCACAAAGGAACAGACCCAGCTGTACGATATTGTCAAGCGATTTGGAAATGCGAGGGCCAGCAGCAAGCACATGAAGGAGCTGAAAGCGTAAATGACCACACCACATAATCTCTCATTTTGCTTTGCTCCTTTTTTACCATTCATCTTCTTCGTACTTTCTATACATGATCCGCTTACGTTTTAGTTCTTTCATTTTTTTTCTTAGTAGGCATGATTCTTTCATGTTATATCGTTTTCATACAGCTCATGTTTGGACAGAACCAAGGTCATTCAATGCGAAGCGACGTACGTCGACCTGGGTGATCTTGCCGAGTCCGTGAGGCCAAACGGTAAAATGTCGACCAATGTAGTTGCATGCGGGATTGACTATATCAACAATCATACGGATGTGTGTGCAGACAAAATAATCATGCATTACAGTGTGACCTGCAAAATATGAGATGATGACTTCCACCACAAAATCCCGAGGAAGAATTTTGCTCAACACGGTGGATTCAAGCTCACACTGAAGAAATATGTGAGTACTCCTTTCCTGTTTGCACTTTTTTTCACATGGTATGGTTTTTTGCCATCATCTGCACTCTGTTTATGTGACAGATGTTTCATGTGGCAATAGCTGCCGTGCAAACTGACTTTTTGATTTTTGCATCCCGTGCAAACTATGTGGCAACTTCATAGTAAAATACACGGCAAATTTTGTTCATACAAGGACGGCAACTTTCTTTCAACTACCCCCACCATAACTAAACATTCTACGTGATTCTACTTTTTTTCTCCCTCTGTTGTTCTTCATGTGAACTCTGCTTCTCATTTCCTTCACTTTTACATGCAGGTCATGTTCCCCATGTTCCAGGAGCTTGTACCACACGACCCACACGACAAGTGTGGTCACCACTATGCGATCTGTCTTGACTTGAAGAACCAACGCTTTGAGGTGCTTGATTCAATGCGTTCGGCAGCTGATGCAGACCTTACTTCGCATGCTGAATTCTTCATCAACAACGTCAAAGAGACATGGAACCGTCACTACGAAAACTCAAAGGTCCAGATCAGACATTTCCCGGTTGAGTACGTGGCGACTATGAATCAAGGGAACACGTAATTTCCTACCCCCTCCTTCATGTGCCATTTACATCAATCCCACCCCTCTTTTGTTGTTACATCTGAATTGAAGTTTATCACTGCTATGTCTGTCCTTTTTGCGAGTTCACCTGACTCCTTTCCCTTGTGCAGGACGGACTGTGGCTTTCACACATTGGAATACTTTGCAAAGTGGGAAGGTAGACTTGTCCCTGCTGTCACAGCTGCAACGGTCGTTGAGCTCCAGAAAATTTACACATGGAACTGGTTGACGAATGAAGATTTCAACAAGCAGTCCGGAGCACGCGAGTTCGTGGAGGAAGCTGTCGAGAAAGTCATCAAGAAGTACAAGTGATCACGTGGCGTTACACACCGGACACATACCTTACATTCTGTTGCCGAGGAATGTAAGGTACTATCTCTTTGTTCTTGTCAAAACCATGTTCGCGTGCTATGTTATGACTGCAACCCCGCATAGCCTGGTATGTAGTGGTGGTGTGTGAGCGACATTTGAATATTCTCTGTAATATATGTGTGGATGTGAACCTATGTAGGCGTGACAGCAGATACGTTTTATGTTTATCATTATTACTATGGTTTCATCGTTTGTAGCAACAGTTTGCTGCTTCGAATGCGTCTATGATGTTTTAAAACATGGCAAAATGTAGTTCATCAGATATAGTTAGTGAAAGTCATCGTCGTTTTTCATTTGGTTGTTTTGCTTCTTATTTTTCATCGCTAACTATACCGGTTAGTATGGTAGTTTGATCATGTAGCCATAACTTTTCCTGTGGTTGATGCACGTTACGCTTTTTTCAATTTGTTTCCCATACATTGCACACAACACACTATGTGTGACTAAACCGCGACGAATTTTCATGGAAATATATGCGATGCAGAGTCATTACAAATACCATGTCATATTTCAATACATCTAACATGGTAGATTCAGTAGAAACAACACGTCAGATCCAGCATAATTAGCATGACAGATCCAGTATAATTAACATGGCAGATCTAGTAAAATTAACATGGCAGATCCAGTACAATTAACATGGCATATTTAGTATAAAATAGCATGGCATATTTAGTATAAAATAGCATGGCAGATTAACTACAAATAACATGGCAGATTAAGTACCCATAACATGGCAACTGCATTTATCCATTCAATGTATTTTCCTTCAACTTCTGATGCCCCTCAAGAGTCATTCTCCCAATTTAAAAAAAATCACAACATCCAGGGTACAAAACAAAATGTCCACAAAGACCATGTCACATCACCCCAATTTTTGCTTATGGATTGTTCGTCCCTTTCTTCGCTTTCTTGTGTTTTGCTTGAATCTCCAATCCCGATTTGTACCTTATCTCTCTTGGACGACCCTTTGTGATGGAACGGGGTGGGTTCCTGACCTGGGTTTGTGTGCTTGTTGTTCCAGATCCTATCTCCGAGTTTTTCAGATGATGGCCCCGTGGATGAAGGCACACTTGATGTGCCGGGGAACTGGTGTAAGGCTTCCTCAGCTTTCCTCTTCTTGATCTCATCAAGCTCTCTTTTCAGGGCCTTCCTGTGTTTTTCTGCGACTCTCGCTGTCTCATCACTCTTGCACGCTTCATCAATTAGCTCAGCATAGTTCTTTGTCAGCACAACATGCCTCACGGCTTCCATGGTTGACTCAGGTCTCTCGTCATGCACAGCCAGAACTGCGTTTGTTGTATGGGACGCAAACGCATCGTCAGCGTCCCAAGTCCATCGCCGCCTTATGAAATGGCAGGGCATCCATGTCACAGCGTTCATGTCCATTACTTTTAGTATGTGACAGCACACAATGTCGTCCCGTTCAAACTTGCAGCATTGGCAGTAGTATTCGCCTTCGCCTATCGAGGCTTTGACGAAGTAGTTCCTTCCTTTGTCCGGATCTTCGGGTTCTGAATCTGACATGCCCAAAATCGAACACACCTTGAACGTATGTTCGTCCACCTGGAAAGCCGTGAACATGCTGGCACGCTTTATTTCTTCCTGGAATCTGCAAGTCTTGTGAGATTTCTGTTAAACTATCGTGCCCTCTTTTTTTGTAGCACCTTATGTTGTCATGGAAATAGAAATACATTTTGTTTGAACATGGCAAACATAGTACATTGAACATGGCAAATATAATACCTTGAACATGGCAACTGCATTACACTAGACATGGCAACTGCAGTACACCAGACATGGCAACTACAGTACATTTTCAACTGACCATCGTCATTTCCACACCAACATTCCCCAATGGAAGCACATTGCATAAAACATGGCAACTGCATTTTTATTAAACATGGAATCTACAGTTGAGTAAACATGGCAATTGCATTTCAACAAACATGGCAGTTGCATTTTAGTAAACATGGCAATTGCATTTCAGCATATGTATCGACAATATAACAATTTTCAGTTGACATTGGCATTTGCATACCAACATGCCCCAATGGAAGTACAGTGCATTAAACATGGCAACTGCACTTCATTGAACATGGAAAATGCATCCGAGGAAGCATGGCAAACAGAATTTTCATTGAACATGGCAACTGCAGCTGAGTAAGAATGGCAAATAGTATTTCATTAAACATGGCAACTGCATATCATGGTAACTGCATTGCACTCTATATGGCACCTACTGCCTTAGTGCTTTTGCACAAATAAGACTGTAACGCATCTGACTTACTTGTTAAAGATCTTGTTGGTGTATATCTTGCTCATTTGCCTCTCCCTCGGTAAATACGTTAGCAATTTTGGCTGCTTTAGTGCGGTGGTCTCTTCTTGCCGTAGCTCAGATCCCAGAATTTTTTGTTGCAAAGCTGTGTACTGCTTGGCAAACTATAGCAATGAGCTGCCAGGGCTCACGTACTGCTTCAAAATAGCATTGAACCCCTCGCTGCGCTGCGTAGTCTGCAGAAAGGGGAAGAAGCACTGCATGAAGTAGGCTGGCACCCAGTACATTCGCTTCTCCCACAGGCTAGCAAGCATCTTGTTGTCTTGGACTTGATATGTTTCAATCATGGCCATCCAGCTCCTTTCAAACTCCTCCACCGTCAAGCTGTGGTCCACGCACAGCTCGAATGCCTTGTGCAGCTCTGGACGGTCAGCAAAGAATGGTACTAGCGTCTCCTCAGCCTTCTTTATAATGTGCCACCTGCAGTGCCTGTGCACTGCCAACGGAAAGACCTCCTCAATGCCTGCACGCATGCTGAAATCCTGGTCTGTTATTATGTTCATCGGAGCAAGTCCATCCATGCACTCCAAGAAGGTCTTGAACAGCCAAACATACCCATCTGTGTCTTCATTCCGAACGAGCCTGCAGCCGAACTGCAAAGACTGATTGTGGTTATTTATTCCTATGAAAGGAGCTCATGGCATCTTGTACATATCAGTGAGATACGTCGCGTCGAATGAAATGCAATCTCGGAAATGTTTGTAGGCTCTCCTTGCAGCACCATCCACCCAATACATGTTCCTGACACAGTCCTCATCGTCTAACCTTATCCTGTAGAAGAAATCTGGATCTTCCTTCGCTTTATCATCAAAGTAGGCCATTGTGGCCTCTATGTCAGCCAACTTGCTCTCTCTATGGTACTTTGCCTGTAGGTTTGTGATGTCATCTGGTATGTAGGGCATGCTACTCAGAGTCCCCTTTTTGCTGTGGATGAGTGATAGTATCTGGACCATTCTTGATGGACCGACGTTACAATCATGTAGCAGCTTTACGAACTGCCTTTCGACGGGGGTGAATCCTCTGTGGGCGGTCAGAAATTTTACCAGGTCAAACTTCTTTATGAGTTTGTGGTTGTGCTCGTCAAAATATTCAGTGACCACATACTGTGTTCCATCTACGTTTAGCTTACACCGGACAGGGCATCCCGTCTTGAGAATGATACCTCTCTTTCGCTCCAGAACGACAGGCGCCACACCTTTCCCCTTCTTGTTCCTTCGTGCCTTGTGGCACCTCATCTCACCTCTTCTGTACTCGTTAGTTTTCTTAATTTTCCTATGTTATTCGGTGTTGACGGCAAACCCATGGAACTTTGCATATGTTTGGTAGAATTCCTTTCCTTCTGCAAACGATTCAAATCTCTGTCCAACGTACGGTGGCTGAGGTACCACGATCTCTGATTGCCCATCATCTTCATCCCCTTGTGCCTCGTCGTCAGTTTCATCATTCACTTCAGTATCGGCGGCAGTTTCATCTACTTGAGTGTTGCCAGTGCTTGTGTTCAAAGGGGTGCCTGTCGGAATTGCTGGAATGGATTGCCATTTCCGACTCTGACTCGGCATTGTTTGCGGCATGATTGTCTGCTGGCTGGTGGAACGCGTCTTCCGTGCGCTCAGAGCTCCCCACAGTAGTTGTCCCCGCGCCGCTGTTCACTATAGTTGTAGGCCCTGTAATAGAAAAAACAGGTACGAGAGTAAGATATTTGTTTGAATAACATGTTTATCGCAACGGATCACATCAACTTCGAGTGATTTGGCATTACATCATTCAAACAACAAGCTGTGAGACTGCGTGTGGACATGTATGGCAACTGTAGTTGTCCAGTCATGGCAGCTACAGTCCAACAAACATGGCAACTATTGTTTGCCAATGCACGACAACCAGCTCCTTTTTAGTACGAAAACTTGGGTTCTATTGAAAGAAATATGCGTTAGAGGCAATAATAAAGTTATTATTTATTTCTTCATTTCATGATAAATGTTTATTATTCATGCTAGAATTGTATTACCTGGAAACAAGATACATGTGTGAATACATAGACAAACATAATGTCACTAGTATGCCTCTACTTGACCAGCTCATTAATCAAAGATGGTTATGTTTCCTAGCCATAGACATGCGTTGTCATTTGATTAACGGGATCACATCATTAGGAGAATGATTTGATTGACTTGACCCATCCCGTTAGCTTAGCACTTGATCATTTTGTATGTCGCTATTGCTTTCTTCATGACTTATACAAAGTTCCTATAACTATGAGATTATGCAACTCCCGTTTACCGGAGGAACACTTTGTGTGCTACCAAACGTCACAACGTAACTGGGTGATTATAAAAGAGCTCTACAAGTGTCTCCGAAGGTACATGTTGAGTTGGCGTATTTTGAGATTAGGTTTTGTCACTCCGATTGTCGGAGAGGTATCTCTGGGCCCTCTCGGTAATGCACATCACTATAAGCCTTGCAAGCAATGTAGCTAATGAGTTAGTTACGGAATGATGCATTACGTAACGAGTAAAGAGACTTGCCAGTAACGAGATTGAACTAGGTATTGGATACCGACGATCGAATCTCGGGCAAGTAACATACCGATGACAAAGGGAACAACGTATGTTGTTATGCGGTTTGACCGATAAAGATCTTCATAGAATATGTAGGAGCCAATATGAGCATCCAGGTTCCGCTATTGGTTATTGACCGAGAATAGTTCTAGGTCATGTCTACATATTTGTCGAACCCATAGGGTCCGCACGCTTAACGTTATGATGACAGTTTTATTATGAGTTTATGAGTTTTGATGTACTGAAGGTTGTTCGGAGTCCCGGATATAATCACAGACATGACGAGGAGTCTCGAAATGGTCGAGACATAAAGATTGATATATTGGAAGCCTATATTTGGATATCGGAATAGTTTCGGGTGAAATCGGGATTTTACCGGAGCACCGGGGGGTTACCGGAACCCTCCCGGGGGTTAATGGGCCTTAGTGGGCCATGAGGGAGAAGAGGAGGGCCGGCCAGAGCAGGCCGCGTGCCCCTCCCCCCTAGTCCGAATAGGACAAGGAAGGGGAGGGGGGGCGGCGCCCCCCTTTCCTCTTTCCCCTCCCCCCTTTCCTTCTCCACCAAGGAAAGAGGGGGGAGTCCTACTCCCGGTGGGAGTAGGACTCCTCCAGGTGCACCCCTAGGGGGCCGGCCGCACCTCCCCCTCCCTCCTTTATATACAGGGGCAGGGGGCGCTTCTAGACACACAAGTTGATCTTCGTGATCGTTCCTTAGCCGTGTGCGGTGCCCCCTCCACCATATTCCACCTCGGTCATATCGTTGCGGTGCTTAGGCGAAGCCCTGCATCGGTAGAACATCATCATCGTCACCACGCCGTCGTGCTGACGGAACTCATCCCCGACACCCTGCTAGATCGGAGTCCGGGGATCATCATCGAGCTGAACGTGTGCTGAACTCGGAGGTGCCGTACGTTCGGTGCTTGGATCGGTCGGATCGTGAAGACGTACGACTACATCAACCGCATTGTCATAACGCTTCCTCCTACGGTCTACAAGGGTACGTGGACATCACTCTCCCCTCTCGTTGCTATGCATCACCATGATCTTGCGCGTGCGTAGGAATTTTTTTTGAAATTACTACGTTCCCCAACAGTGGCATCAGAGCCTGGTTTTATGCGTAGATGTCATATGCACGAGTAGAACACAAGTGAGTTGTGGGCGATACAAGTCATACTGCTTACCAGCATGTCATACTTTGGTTCAGCGGTATTGTGAGATGAAGCGTCCCGGACCGACATTACGCGTACGCTTACGCGAGACTGGTTTCACCGTTACGAGCACTCGTGCTTAAAGGTGGCTGGCAGGTGTCTGTCTCTCTCACTTTAGTTGAACCGAGTGTGGCTATGCCCGGTCCTTGCGAAGGTTAAAACAACACTAACTTGACGAACTATCGTTGTGGTTTTGATGCGTAGGTAAGAACGGTTCTTGCTCAGCCCGTAGCAGCCACGTAAAATTTGCAACAACAAAGTAGAGGACGTCTAACTTGTTTTTGCAGGGCATGTTGTGATGTGATATGGTCAAGACGTGATGCTATATTTTATTATATGAGATGATCATGTTTTGTAACCGAAGTTATCGGCAACTGGCAGGAGCCATATGGATGTCGCTTTATTGTATGAAATGCAAACGCCCTGTAATTGCTTTACTTTATCACTAAGCGGTAGCGATAGTCGTAGAAGCAATAGATGGCGTAACGACAATGATGCTATGATGGATATCAAGGTATCGCACCAGTGACGATGGTGATCATGACGGTGCTTCGAAGATGGAGATCACAAGCACAAGATGATGATGGCCATATCATATCACTTATATTGATTGCATGTGATGTTTATCCTTTATGCATCTTATCTTGCTTTGATTGACGGTAGCATTTTAAGATGATCTCTCACTAAAATTATCAAGAAGTGTTCTCCCTAAGTATGCACCGTTGCGAAAGTTCTTCGTGCTAAGACAGCATGTGATGATCGGGTGTGATAGGCTCTACGTTCAAATACAACGGGTGCAAAACAGTTGCACACGCGGAATACTCAGGTTAAACTTGACGAGCCTAGCATATACACATATGGCCTCGGAACACGGAGACCGAAAGGTCAAATGTGAATCATATAGTAGATATGATCAACATAGTGATGTTCACCATTGATACTACTCCATCTCACGTGATGATCGGACATGGTTTAGTTGATTTGGATCACGTGATCACTTAGATGACTAGAGAGATGTATGTCTAAGTGGGAGTTCTTAAGTAATATGATTAATTGAACTTAAATTTATCATGAACTTAGTACCTGATAATATTTTGCTTGTCTATGTTTGTTGTAGATAGATGGCTTGTGCTGTTGTTCCGTTGAATTTTAATGCGTTCCTTGAGAAAGCAAAGTTGAAAGATGATGGTAGCAATTACATGGACTGGGTCCGTAACCTGAGGATTATCCTCATTGATACACAGAAGAATTACGTCCTAGAAGCACCGCTGGGTGCCAGGCCTGCTGCTGATGCAACTGACGATGTTAAGAACGTATGGCAAAGCAAAGCTGATGACTACTCGATAGTTCAGTGTGCCATGCTTTACGGCTTGGAACCGGGTCTTCAACGACGTTTTGAACGTCATGGAGCATATGAGATGTTCCAGGAGTTGAAGTTAATATTTCAAGCAAATGCCCGGATTGAGAGGTATGAAGTCTCCAATAAGTTCTATAGCTGTAAGATGGAGGAGAATAGTTATGTCAGTGAGCACATACTCAAAATGTCTGGGTATAATAATCACTTGATTCAACTGGGAGTTAATCTTCCTGATGATAGTGTCATTGACAGAATTCTTCAATCACTGCCACCAAGCTACAAGAGCTTCGTGATGAACTATAATATGCAAGGGATGGACAAGACTATTCCCGAGCTCTTCGCAATTCTAAAAGCTGCGGAGGTAGATATCAAGAAGGAGCATCAAGTGTTGATGGTTAATAAGACCACCAGTTTCAAGAAAAAGGGCAAAGGGAAGAAGAAGGGGAACTTCAAGAAGAACAGCAAACAAGTTGATGCTCAAGAGAAGAAACCCAAGTCTGGACCTAAGCCTGAGACTGAGTGCTTCTACTGCAAGCAGACTGGTCACTGGAAGCGGAACTGCCCCAAGTATTTGGCGGATAAGAAGGATGGCAAAGTGAACAAAGGTATATGTGATATACATATTATTGATGTGTACCTTACTAATGCTCGCAGTAGTACCTGGGTATTTGATACTGGTTCTGTTGCTAATATTTGCAACTCGAAACAGGGACTACGCATTAAGCGAAGATTAGCTAAGGACGAGGTGACGTTGCGCGTGGGAAATGGTTCCAAAGTTGATGTGATCGCAGTCGGCACGCTACCTCTACATCTACCATCGGGATTAGTTTTAGACCTAAATAATTGTTACTTGGTGCCAGCGTTGAGCATGAACATTATATCTGGATCTTGTTTGATGCGAGACGGTTATTCATTTAAATCAGAGAATAATGGTAGTTCTATTTATATGAGTAATATCTTTTATGGTCATGCACCCTTGAAGAGTGGTCTATTTTTATTGAATCTCAATAGTAGTGATACACATATTCATAATGTTGAAGTCAAAAGATGCAGAGTTGATAATGATAGTGCAACTTATTTGTGGCACTGCCGTTTAGGTCATATCGGTCTAAAGCGCATGAAGAAACTCCATACTGATGGACTTTTGGAATCACTTGATTATGAATCACTTGGTACTTGCGAACCGTGCCTCATGGGCAAGATTACTAAAACGCTGTTCTCCGGAACTATGGAGCGAGCAACTGATTTGTTGGAAATCATACATACTGATGTATGTGGTCCAATGAATATTGAGGCTCGCGGCGGGTATCGTTATTTTCTCACCATCACAGATGATTTGAGCAGATATGGGTATATCTACTTAATGAAACACAAGTCTGAAACATTTGAAAAGTTCAAAGGATTTCAGAGTGAAGTGGAAAATCATCGTAACAAGAAAATAAAATTTCTACGATCTGATCGTGGAGGAGAATATTTGAGTTACGAGTTTGGTTTACATTTGAAACAATGTGGAATAGTTTCATAACTCACGCCACCCGGAAGACCACAACGAAATGGTGTGTCCGAACGTTGTAATCGTACTTTACTAGATATGGTGCGATCTATGATGTCACCTACTGATTTACCGCTATCATTTTGGGGTTATGCTTTAGAGACGGCCGCATTCACGTTAAATAGGGCACCATCAAAATCCGTTGAGACGACGCCTTATGAACTGTGGTTTGGCAAGAAACCAAAGTTGTCATTTCTTAAAGTTTGGGGCTGCGATGCTTATGTGAAGAAACTTCAACCAGATAAGCTCGAATCCAAATCGGAGAAATGTGTCTTCATAGGATACCCAAAAGAGACTATTGGGTACACCTTCTATCACAGATCTGAGGGCAAGATATTCGTTGCTAAATTCGGATCCTTTCTAGAGAAGGAGTTTCTCTCGAAAGAAGTGAGTGGGAGGAAAGTAGAACTTGATGAGGTAACTGTACCTGCTCCCTTATTGGAAAGTAGTCCATCACAAGAACCGGTTCCTGTGACAACTACACCAATTAGTGAGGAAGCTAATGATATTGATCATGAAACTTCAGATCAAGTTTCTACTGAACCTCGTAGGTCTACCAGAGTAAGATCCGCACCAGAGTGGTACGGTAATCCTATTCTGGAAGTCATGTTACTTGACCATGGCGAACCTACGAACTATGAGGAAGCGATGATGAGCCCAGATTCCGCAAAATGGCTAGAAGCCATGAAATCTGAGATGGGATCCATGTATGAGAACAAAGTATGGACTTCGGTTGACTTGCCCGATGATCGGCAAGCCATTGAGAATAAATGGATCTTTAAGAAGAAGACTGACGCTGATGGTAATGTAATTGTCTATAAAGCTCGACTTGTTGCGAAAGGTTTTCGACAAGTTCAACGGGTTGACTACGATGAGACTTTCTCACCTGTAGCGATGCTTAAGTCTGTCCGAATCATGTTAGCAATTGCTGCATTTTATGATTATGAAATTTGGCAAATGAATGTCAAAACTGCATTCTTGAATGGATTTCTGGAAGAAGAGTTGTATATGATGCAACCAGAAGGTTTTGTCGATCCAAAAGGTGCTAACAAAGTGTGCAAGCTCCAGCGATCCATTTATGGACTGGTGCAAGCATCTCGGAGTTGGAATAAATGCTTTGATAGTGTGATCAAAGCATATGGTTTTATATAGACTTTTGGAGAAGCCTGTATTTACAAGAAAGTGAGTGGGACCTCTGTAGCATTTCTGATATTATATGTAGATGACATATTATTAATTGGAAATGATATAGGATTTCTGGATAACATAAAGGGATACTTGAATAAAAGTTTTTCAATGAAAGACCTCGGTGAAGCTACTTACATATTGGGCATCAAGATCTATAGAGATAGATCAAGACGTTTAATTGAACTTTCACAAAGCACATACCTTGATAAAGTTTTGAAAAAGTTTAAAATGGATCAGGCAAAGAAAGGGTTCTTGCCTGTTGAGGGAGTCCTGGACTAGGGGGTGTCCGGACAGCCGGACTATCATCGTCCGCCGGACTCCAAGACTACGAAGATACAAGATTGAAGACTCCGTCCCGTGTCCGGATGGGACTTTCCTTGGCGTGGAAGGCAAGCTTGGCGATACGGATATGTAGATCTCCTACCATTGTAACCGACTCTGTGTAACCCTAGCCTCCTCCGGTGTCTATATAAACCGGAGGGCTTTAGTCTGTAGGACAACATACATTACAAGAATCATACCATAGGCTAGCTTTAGGGTTTAGCCTCCTTGATCTCATGGTAGATCCACTCTCGTACTACCCATATCATCAATATTAATCAAGCAGGAAGTAGGGTTTTACCTCCATCGAGAGGGCCCGAACTTGGGTAAAACATCGTGTCCCTCGTCTCCTGTTACCATCCTCCTAGACGCACAGTTCGGGACCCCCTACCCGAGATCCGCCGGTTTTGACACCGACATTGGTGCTTTCATTGAGAGTTCCTCTGTGCCGTCACCGATGGGCTTGATGGCATCTCCAACCAACGACGCTGTCTAGGGTGAGACCTTTCTCCCCGGACAGATCTTCGTATTCGGCGGCTTCGCACTGCGGGCTAATTCGCTTGGCCATCTGGAGCAGATCGAAAGCTATGCCCCTGGCCATCAGGTCAGATTCGGAAGCCTAAACTTCACGGCCGATGTCCGCGGAGACTTGATCTTCAACGGACTCGAGCCACAGCCAGGCGCGCTGCACTGTTGCGATGGGCATGATCTAGCTCTGCCGCCGAACAGTGCCTTGGTGGCCGCACACGAATCCGCTCCGGCCATTAGTCCGGAGCCGATTGCCTAGATAGAGGATCGGTGGATGGACACCGCCTCAGGGGCTCCAACTTCCACGGGGATGGAACCGAACACTGATCTTGTCCCTTGCAAAACCCATGATTCCGAGGTGCCGGACTCCTTGCCGGACTCCGAACCTCCCACGCCCCTACCAACCAAATCGGATTGGGCGCCGGTTATGGAATTCTCCGCCGCGGACATCTTCCAATACTCGCCCTTTGGCGACATCTTGAATTCACTAAAGCATCTCTCGTTATCAGGAGAGCCCTGGCCGGACTATGGCCAGGATGGTTGGGATACGGACGACGAAGAAATTCAGAGCCCACCCACCACCCACTTTGTAGCCACTGTCGACGATCTAACCGACATGCTAGACTACGACTCCGAAGACATCGACGCTATGGACGACGATGCCGGAGACGAACAGGAACCAACGCCTATAGGGCACTGCAAGACCACCTCGTCATATGACATATATATGGTGGATACCCCAAAAGACGGGGACGGCGAAGAAACAGCGGAGGCAGATTCTTTAAAGAAACAGCCCAAGCGCCGGCGGCGCCGCTCTAAATCCCGCCACAGCAAGAATGGAGATTCCGGCACAGGAGATAATAATACCCCAGAAAGTGCCGAAAACAACCCCATCCAGCAAGACTCAGCGCAGGAGGATGCAGAAGCAAGCCCTCACGAGAGGGCGGCAGACGAAGAGGTTGAGGACTACAACTATATGCCTCCCTCCGAAGACGAGGCAAGCCTCAACGATGACGAATTCGTCGTGCCCGAGGATCCCGTCGAACAAGAGTGTTTTAAACGCAGGCTTCTCGCCACGGCAAACAGCCTAAAGAAAAAGTAGCAGCAGCTTCAAGCTGATCAGGACCTGCTGGCCGATCGATGGACCGAGGTCCTCGCGGCCGAAGAGTATAAACTCGAACGCCCCTCCAAAAGCTATCCAAGACGCAAGCTGCTCCCCCGATTAGAGGAGGAAGCATACATACATCCATCACCAGCGCATGATACGGCTGACCGACCACCCCGCGATCGTGACAGAGAGGCATCCAGGCCCCCAACCAAGACCGTACCCCGGCATCGCTCCAAAAGTACGAAGCCAAGAGGGAACGCGCCGGACTTGCGAGATATATTGGAGGACAAAGCAAGGCAATCCAGATCCATCTACGGATCACGTGGGCGCCCCACGACCCATGACGAATACCGTCGTACCGGATATAATAACCCCGGCCGGGCCGAACACGGCAGACAGCGCTCTCTCGAGCTGCGTCGTGATATTGCTCAATACAGAGGCGCCGCACACCCGCTATGCTTCACTGACGAAGTAATGGATCATCAAATCCCTGAAGGGTTTAAACCCGTAAACATTGAATCCTGCGATGGCACAACAGACCCCGCGGTTTGGATCGAAGATTATCTTCTCCACATCCATATGGCCCACGGCGACGATCTCCACGCCATGAAGTATCTCCCACTCAAGCTTAAAGGACCAGCTCGGCATTGGCTTAACAGCTTGCCCGCAGAGTCAATTGGGTGTTGGGAAGACCTGGAAGCCGCATTCCTTGACAACTTCCAGGGCACGTATGTGCGACCACCAGACGCCGATGACCTAAGCCACATCATTCAGCAGCCAGACGAATCGGCCAGACAATTCTGGACACGGTTCTTGACGAAGAAAAATCAAATCGTCGACTGTCCGGATGCAGAGGCCCTTGCAGCCTTCAAGCATAACATCCGCGACGAATGGCTAGCCCGGCACCTGGGACAGGAAAAGCCGAAATCTATGGCAGCCCTCACATCATTAATGACCCGCTTCTGCGCGGGAGAGGATAGCTGGCTAGCCCGCAGTAACAATCTCCGCAAAAATTCTGGCAGTCCGGATACTAAGGACAACAACGGCAGGTCACGTCGAAACAAAAACAAACGCCGCATTAACGGCGACGACAAGGAGGATACGACAGTCAACGCCGGATTCCGAGGCTCTAAACCCGGTCAACGGAAGAAGCCATTCAAAAGAACCACTCCGGGTCCGTCCAATTTGGACCGAATACTCGACCGCTTATGCCAGATACATGGCACCCCTGAAAAACCAGCCAATCACACTAATAGAGATTGTTGGGTGTTCAAGCAGGCAGGCAAGTTAATTGCCGAAAACAACGACAAGGGGCTAAACAGCGACGACGAGGAGGAGACCCGACCGCCGAACAATAGAGGACAGAAGGGTTTTCCCCCACAAGTGCGGACGGTGAACATGATTTACGCGACCCATATACCCAAGAGGGAGAGGAAGCGCGCACTAAGGGACGTCTATGCGATGGAGCCAGTCGCCCCGAAGTTCAATCCATGGTCCTCTTGTCCGATCACTTTCGATCGAAGAGACCATCCGACCAGCATACGCCATGGCGGATTCGCCGCATTGGTTTTAGACCCAATCGTCGATGGATTTCACCTCACGAGAGTCCTGATGGACGGCGGTAGTAGCCTGAACCTGCTTTATCAGGATACAGTGCGCAAAATGGGCATAGACCCCTCAAGGATTAAACCTACAAAGACAACCTTTAAAGGTGTCATACCAGGTGTGGAAGCCAACTGTACAGGCTCAGTAACACTGGAAGTGGTCTTCGGATCCCCGGACAATTTCCGGAGCGAGGAGTTAATCTTCGACATAGTCCCGTTTCGCAGCGGCTATCACGCTCTGCTCGGACGAACCGCGTTTGCAAAATTCAACGCGGTGCCGCATTATGCATACCTCAAGCTCAAGATGCCAGGCCCTCGTGGAGTCATCACGGTCAACGGGAATACGGAACGCTCCCTCCGAACGGAGGAACGTACAGCGGCTCTCGCGGCAGAAGTACAGAGCAGCCTCTTAAGGCAATTCTCGAGTCCGGCCGTTAAACGGCCGGATACAGCAAAACGCGCCCGAAGCAATACCAACCAAGACCACCTGGCGCGATCAGAGCACGCGTAGCAATGCGGCCCCAACCCCCGCCCGCGCATGATCACAAGAATAACACTCCGCGTACATCATTACGCTTTGGAGATACCATGGGCGCAGGGGAAGGGGCACGATCGCAATGGACCCAGAGTGCGGTTCGACCACACCAGGGGCTCGCAAGTGTGCCCCCCCTTTTTTTATTTATTATTTTTCTTCTTTGTGTACACAGGACTCCGGTAACCAGAGGCCCTGTCCGGCGGCGAACCTGCCGAACTCGTGATGCAACAGTCAGGGACGAAAGAAGGCTGCAACGAACACTCAGGTGGTCTCAATTACGGGCATTAAATTCGATTATATACACCAAGTCCGCAGCTCACCCTTGGAGGGGGACATGTTTACTTAGTCCAAATCCCTTGCTTACCACACTATTTGTATCAGTCCACACTCATAGCAGACTTCCTTTAATAAATAATACAGTACTTTTCGACTGCAATTACATTACCTTTTATATATATATGTTCATTACATGACATCTTGCACCCATATATTTTGGTACGGCCTAATACACCAGGGGCTTATGTTCCCCACATTGTGGTGTGATAAGTCCGAACACTTTCATAAGTGCGGCACCCCGAACTTATAGCATTATATGAATCAGCTCCGAATCATGTCTTGGGTCAATAGTTGGGTTTGCCCGGCTCCCACGTTTTGGTGCCTTACGTTCCGTTCTGTCGGCTAAGGTGGCACTGGGAGAACCACTGCGATTGCGCCCCGGTTGAGCCGGGCGAGCGCCTCAGTGGAGAAAGCTAAAACTGACCGGCATGATAAGGCGAGAGACTGGTCGCTGTTCGAGAGGTTTCTTCGGGTCCTTAAAGACTCACGCCACTTCGAGCGAAGTTCCGGACCATGTCCGACGAAGGCGTGGATAGCGCCCCGGATTCGGCCTTCCGAATACCAGGGGCTTCGCCGAAATTTAAAATTATAGATTCTATGGCTAAGTGAGAGTGTTCAAGCATTATAAGTCCGGTCGCCTTGTTCGTTGTGTTGAGCGCCTCCCTAGATGGACCCAAAAATGGGAACAAGAGTGCTCAAGGTTATCCCGAACACCCCAGCACTCGCGGCTCAGGGGCTGAAGCCAACGACTTGCCATCTCTCAGATTTTATAAACGGCCGAACAGAAGGTAATATTTTAAATTAAAACAAGCGTTGCTCAAGGCGCATATGAACGCAGTTTTCAGCGCACAGGATAATACACAGCGAGTTTACTCAAAGATTACATTTCTGGGGCACTCATCCACAATATTGCGGGCTCCCTTCAGGACAGTTTTATAATACATTTTAGGCGTGCGATACTCCTTGCCCGGCGGCGGTGGGTCCGTGAGAAGCTTCTCTGCATCCAACTTGCCCCAATGCACCTTTGTGCAGGCAAGGGCCCGACGAGCACCTTCAATACAGGCGGAGCGCTTGACGACCTCCACCCAGGGGCATGCATCCACCAGCCGCCGCACGAGGCCAAAGTAGCTCCCAGGCATGGCCTGTCGAGGCCACAGCCGGACTATAAGGCCCTTCATGGCCTCCTCAGCTACCTTGTGGAGTTCGCTTGGGGGCACCGGGTGTCCGGCCTCAGCGTACTGAGACCAGAAGACTTTCTCCGTCGAGCTCCCCTCCTCGCCACGATAAAATGCGGCGGCATCGGACGGACTACGCGGCAGATCTGCAAACGCCCCTGGAGAGCTCCGAATGCGGGTAAGTGTCAAGTATTTTACATTAACATGCTTGCTTTGCATGAAAAATGCCTTACCCGCCGCTATCTTCTTCACATCTTCAACCTCCTGAAGGGCATTACGGGCCTCGGCCTTGGCGGACTTGGCACTTTCGAGAGCCGAGGCAAGCTCGGACTCTCGAGTCTTGGAGTCATGCTCCAAACTCTCATGCTTCTCCATGAGAGCCTGGAGCTCTTGCCGTACTTCCGCCACCCGTGCCTCCTGCTTCTCTCGCTCTTCCCGCTCCGTGGCCGCACTGCGTTCGGCCGCGGACACAGCCTCCTTCAAGGCTGCCACCTCATTCGTGGCCCCTGCAATACCCATATGATCCTTGTTAATTTTATTGCAACCAAAATTCTTTTCTGTAAGGTAACTATTGAAAGTGGTGTGACTCACCTTCTTTGTCCTCGAGCTGCTTCTTGGCATGGCCGAGCTCTTGCTCGGACCGCTCGAGATCCTTCTTCAACACATCGACCTCCGCCGATAGTGCGGCAGAGGTCAGCAGCGCAGCCTGCAAACCCATATTGACATATTTTAAGCAACCCTACGTATATCTTGTTAGATCCTCAGTCCGGCTTTTCTTCCCGAACACCGAACTGAGCATCAGGGGCTACTGTCTATGCAGTATTACATTACATAATTTTAACTTCTTACATTAAAGCCTGTTAGAAGGCTGCTGCAGGCTTCGGTCAGCCCGCTTTTGGCGAGCTGAACCTTTTGAATCACTGCACTCATGATAGTGCGGTGTTCTTCCTCGATGGAAGCGCCTTTAAGCGCCTCCAGCAAGTTATCCGGCGCCTCCGGTTGGACGGAGGTCGCCGGTGTCGCGGTCTTGCCCTTCTTTCGAAGGGGCTGCCCGCCGGACTCTTGAACCACTGCGGGTTCCGATGTAGAGTCCGGCAAAAAGTCCGGGAGGCAGCCCGATGGCGCCTCCGGAGCCTCCTCCTGATGGGTCCTTCTCTGGGATCCCACCTCGGCATCCTCGTTGGCGCGGGGGGGTAGAGGCTGTCGGAAGTGAATCCTCATCCGACGGGGCCAACGACCCGCTCGATGAAGCGGGGAGATCATCATCGGCCGGGCTACGGATAGAACGCGGCATTAGAAGGACACTACGCGACACGAAAGAAATTGCACATCAAGGATCCCGATACTTACGATCTTGCCGGACACCTGGCCCTTGGAGGCCACTCATCCTCGCCAACGGTGGTGTTGGCAAAACTGTCCGGGGGGATAGTCCTCCCCCTCTTGGACCCTTCGGCCTCCCCTATTGGGGAAGCCTTCCTCTTCTTCTTTCCCTCCTCCAAGAGAGAGTCCTCCTCCTCCTCCTCGTCTTCGGGGGAGGAGTCCGCCTCGTCGTCGGACGCCTGATTGCGGGAACTCTTTCGAGTCCCCGCGGCCACCTTCTTGGCCTTCTTCTCCAGCACCACGTGCGGTGCCGGAACCAGCAGCCCTGCTAAATGGGCGTTCTCTGGGTCTTCTGGCATGGGAGCCGGGCTGATGAGCTGCTTGGCCTTCTCCATCCATTCCTGTCAAAGGAAAAGAGAGATTGAAACCCTCTTAGAATCGGTTCAATTACCACAAGTGTCCCGTAACGAGGTTGAATCACTTACCTCGTCAGCTGGATGCTGCGAGCGAAATCCGCGATCTTTCGTCGCAGATACGGGGCTTCGGCGCCCTTGAACAACACCCTCCAGGCGCCTTCGTATGTCGTATCGAAGAGCCCGCTCAGCGCCCGGTGCTGTTCCGGATTGAACTCCCACAGATTGAATGCCCGTTCTTGGCATGGGAGAATCCGGTGGATGAGCATAACTTGGACCACGTCGACGAGCCTGAGCTTATTGCTCACCAGCTTCTGGATGCAGGCTCGGAGTCCCGTCACCTCCTTCGGATTGCCCCACTGCAAGCCCTTCTCTTTCCAGGAAGTGAGCTGCATGGGGACGCCAGATCTAAACTCGGGGGCCGCTGCCCATGTGGGCTTGCGCGGCTCGGTGATGTAGAACCACGCCGATTGCCACCCCTTAACGGAATCCACGAAGGCCCCTTCGAGCCAAAGGACGTTGGGCAACTTGCCCAACATGGCGCCTCCGCATTCCGCTTGCGTGCCCTTCACAACCTTCGGCTTGACATTGAAGGTCTTGAGCCACAGACCGAAGTGGGGGCGGATGCAGAGGAAGGCCTCGCACACGACGATAAACGCTGAGATGTTGAGGATGAAGTTCGGCACCAGGTCGTGGAAATCCAGCCGTAGTAAACATGATCCCCCAGACGAATGGGTGCAGTGGAAAGCCCAGTCTGCGGAGGAAGTGGGGAAGGAAGACGACGCTCTCATGGGGCCGAGGGGTAGGGATGAGCTGCCCCTCGTCGGGCAGCCGATGCGCGATATCGCCGAAAAGGTATCCGGCGCTGCGTAGTTTGGTGATGTGCTCCTCCTTAACGGTGGAAGCCAACCATTTGCCTCCCGCTCTCGACATATTCGGAGAAGGTCGGGGCGAGATGCGCAAGCTTGAGCGTTGGAGCTTGAGTACGCGGAGATGGATAAGCAAAGGAGGAAGAAGGCGTAGGTGAGAAGGTAAATCCTTATCCCTTATATATAGGCGGACGAAAACTATGCGTCCCCACCAGCCTGATAAAACTCGCTTATCTCCCAAGCGCCACCATCAATGGCGCGGTTGGGTTACTGTCGGTGTCAAAACCGGCGGATCTCGGGTAGGGGGTCCCGAACTGTGCGTCTAGGCGGATGGTAACAAGAGACGAGGGACACAATGTTTTTACCCAGGTTCGGGCCCTCTCGATGGAGGTAAAACGCTACGTCCTGCTTGATTAATATTGATGATATGGGTAGTACAGGAGTAGATCTACCACGAGATCACGGAGGCTAAACCCTAGAAGCTAGCCTATGGTATGATTGTTGAGATGTATGTTTGTCCTACGGACTAAGGCCCTCCGGTTTATATAGACACCGGAGAGGGCTAGGGTTACACAGAGTCGGTTACAATGGTAGGAGATCTATGTATCCGTATTGCCAAGCTTGCCTTCCACGCCAAGGAATAGTACCATCCGGACACGAGCCGGAGTCTTCAATCTTGTATCTTCGTAGTCTGGGAGTCCGGCGGATATTGATAGTCCGGCTGTCCGGACACCCCCTAGTCCAGGACTCCCTCAGTAGCCCCTGAACCAGTCTTCAATGACGATAAGTCCGGCGTGCATAATGTTCGGCATTGCAAGGCGGGTTCCTCCCTTGAATAATCCAGAGAAGATAATGAATACTAGGATAGTGTCCGGCTCTGCAAAATAAATTCCACATTCCACCGTAGAGAGAATAAAATGCACACTTAGCTCAATCTGCTGACGTATTTTGTAGCGCGTCACCACACCGCAGCCAAGCTTTTGTTTGAATTACCATACCACCTCAGCACGTTTAGCGAAGCGGTTTCCTTGGCACGTCCTTTCGAAGCAGAGATCGTGTTCCCCTTATTCCGGGATTCTCATCAATACGTGCGTGGGTAAACCAACCGTTCCCGTCGCCACGCCTCCTCTATCGAAGGGGAATCCAAAACGGTCATGGAGACGGCCCTTGGTATTTCTTCCCCTTTATAAGAGGACCAAGGCCAGCCCTTGTTCTTCAATCTCGCATCGAATCTTTTCCCCGCTCTCCAGTTCCAACACCCAGAGCATCAGATTCGAGCGCTTCGGATACTCAATCATGTCCGGCTCTGACCTCCAGGGCCGGTGGATGCCCTCCTCCGTCACGGAGGAGGACATACTGAAGTTGCGTGAGGCCAAGTACCTAGCCTACGAGGTTTCGCACAGGTTGCCTGTCCAAGGGCAGGCTGTGCCAGCCCCCGAGCCCGGCGAATACGTTGTTTTCGTATCCCACCTCCGCCGGGGTTTAGGCTTCCCGACGGATCCCTTCCTGAGAGGGCTCCTGTTCTACTACGGGCTGGACTTTCACGACTTGGCTCCGGAGTCTATCCTCCATATCTCCGCATTCATCATCGCCTGCGAAGCCTTCCTCCGCGTCATCCCCCACTTCGGCCTATGGGTGAAGACCTTCAAGGTGGAGCCGAAGATGATCGGGGGGCGTCAAGCGGAGTGCGGCGGGGCGACCATAAGCAAGAAGGTCGATGCCCCGTGGCTTGAGGGTTCCTTCCAAGAGGAACTCGGACTGTGGCAGCAGGAGTGGTTCTATATCACCGCTCTGAGGGGCAGCAGGCAAAAGCCGCCGCCCTCATTCCGCCCGGGACCTCCACGCCAACTGATATCGTGGGTCAACCAAGGGCTCAACTGGGGGCCGTCCGAAGACGTGCCCTCACTGCAGGGCCGGATTCGAGATCTCCAAGCGAGGGAGATCGACCTGATCAAGGTGACGCAGGTTATGCTAGTCAGGCATCTTCTGCCCTGCAAACATCGTCCTCTCCGTCTATGGGAATTCAACCCGGAGGGACCTTGGATTCTCCAACACTTCATGGGTGCGACACCCGTGGAGATGTACAAGTTGTTCTTCGGACCGCAGGTGGCGTGTCCGGATTCAGCCGAGGATGCAGGTCTAAGCCGCAATCGCCCGGATACTCAGGTACGTAGCTCAGAGTCCGAACATTCTGTTTATGTGCCTTCCTAGAGTTCGCATCCTTACCCGTTGTTCTTTACAGGAATGGGTGGCGCGATCAAGGCTGATAAGGTGTCCGGCCCCCCTCCCAGAGACCGCACTGGAGCCCGTGCTGGTCAGAATGTTGGAGATTGCTCCCGCAGAAGGGGGCAATGGGGAAAATAGAGGAGCTAATATTTCGCCCAAAGGGGCGACAGAGGAGGAGGGAACCAAGAATCCCTCCCCTCAAGGGGAGAAGAGGACCGCCTCCAAAGATCCGGAGGCCAAAGCCCCTAAGCGTGGGAAGAGATCTTCCTCGGGGGGTCCGGCGCCCGGAGAGAATCCGGACGCACAATCATCACCAAAGGATCGGCCCTCCAGCGAGCCGTGAGTATAAAAGAGAGAATTAATTAGTAAGGAAATACCTTCATTTGTGCTTCTGTGGGTAACCGAAATATTTATATCGCAGTTCGGATCTGCAGCCTTCTCAGATGAGTTCATCTTCGGGGGACCTTCTTCCGGAGATGATGGAGAGCGATACGCCTCCATCCGCAGCGCCGCCAGATGAGGCAGGCGAACCCGAAGTGTCATCACGGAGGGTATCCCCGAGTCCGGAGGGGCCAGAGAGTTCGGCACCTACTAGTATCCGCCGGGAGAACTGAAGATCTGCTTGAGAGGGCGTCCATTTCAGAAGATCACCGTGCGTTAATGCGTATGGTGATTGGAAGGATTTCGTCCGCTGAAGCGGATTGCGTAATGCCGCCATGAGTTTGCTGGCGGGATTTGAGGTATGCAGAAATGACGCACCCCTTTGTCTTTTAACAGTTTTGCATATAAAAATGCGCCCTGTATGGATAGTAGCCCCTGAGACTCGGTAGGTTGTCGGAAACGACAACATGCCGAGGATCGAAATCTCAAAATCTCAAGCAATGAATACCGCCGTTCTGATATAGGTGGCGGATAGTCCGGGGGCCAGCCGGACTAATGAGTTTGCCGAACTAAGTCGGCAACTTGACGTGGCGGATGCTGACATCGCGCTTGTCAACCAGCGACTTGACGAGTCGCAAGGTAAATGAATTCTCCACAGTTTGTTTATTTAAGGGGATCGAAGCCCTCTGCTGATAAATTGTATGCTGTTGTACAGACAGTGCTGCTGCTGTGGAGAGCCTCCGGGCCGAACTTGCTTGAGCTAAGGAGTAGGCCCGAAGGAGTGACGCGGCTGCCTTGAAGGCGGCCGAAGAGTTGAAAGCCGAAAAGGCTGTGCACTGCCTAAGCAGGGCGGAGGTGGCCGAATTGGCCAGGAAATTAAAGGATGCTACCGACCGCAATGAGGCTCTTGAAAAGGAGCACTTATCGGAGCGGGAAGACCTGAAGAAGGCCACCGCCGAAGCCAAGGATGCCCGCTCTGCAATGCGGGCTATGAAGGAGGAGCTGCGCCAGGCTGGAGAGATCGTGGCTGCCAAGCCTATTCTGCTGCGTCGCCGGTTTATGGATGCGAAGTATGCTCAATTTGAGCGGCTGTGGAGTCCGGAGGATCCGTATATGGACTTAGCTGCAAGCGCGGCTGATGCCGTTAAGCACTTCCGGAGCTAGGGGGATCACGAGACGGAAGAGCTGTATTGGTCTCAATTCCACAGTCCGGATCGCTCCCTTCCGTTGACGGACCGGTTGGCCGAATGGGCCGAGCTAAATAGATTGTCCGGACTTGCCATGTCTGACATCGTGGCCCATGTCTGGCCAGGGAGGTCCAAGGCGACGAGCTACTTCGGCTTACTGCAGCAATTCCTTGGAGCGGTGCCGCATATAAAGGATATGAAGCGGTCGGCCTGCATCGAGGGCGCGCGGATGGCTCTTGCCCGTGTGAAGGTGCATTATCCGGAGATGGATGCCACCGCCGTTGCCTCCCAGGGTCCGGATGAAAGCCGGCTCCCTGCCGAGCACTACTTCGGAGAAGTCATGTGCGGTGCTCGTAAAATAGAGGCGCAGTGCTCAAAGAATGTAACATTCAAATGAACGCATTAGCTTGTAAATCAATGATTATGGTATAACTGCTTTTTATACTTGTGCGTCCAAGTAGCAAAACTTCTCCTGTGCGGCCGTTTACGTATACTCGTGTATAACCTGAAAGATGCAGTCTTCGGCTTCAGCCCCCACGCACAAGGTGCTGGGGTGTTCGCAAAAATAGCGCGTTTTCACACTTAATCCGACGTCTCGGTCCTGTTATAAGGAGGTGGTAGCGTAGCGAACTAGGCAATCCGGACTATAATGCTTTATCACTTTCACTTAGCCAGTGGAGCTCGAGGGTGGGGCTACGATATAGCCCCCGGTGGCACCGCACATCTCCGGATTCGGGGTGCGTATGAGCCTGACCGGGAAACGGTCCTTCGTCAAAGCGGGGAATTCTAAACATTCCGATAGTCGATCGAGTGGCTGACCAGACTCTCGCTGTATCATGACAGTCAGTTTTCGGCTTTCTCTACTGAGGTGCTCGCCCAGCCGAACCGGGGCACAATCGCAGTAGTTCTCCTGGTGCCGCGTTAGCTGGATGATACGGAACGTAAGGCAGCAAAACACAGGAGCCGGGCAAACCCAACATTTGACCAAAGACATGATTCAGAGCTGATGCATATAATGCCTAACTCGAGATGCCGAACACTCCCGAAGGTGTTCAGACTTTATAATAATGGGCAGAAAGATGCCCTAAGCCCCTAGTGTCCGGGTACAGGCATGGTCCTCTGACGCGGCCGATGCCAAAGCGTCAGGCTCCGCTTTGGCTATAGGAAGAAACCAAGGGAGAGTAACAACAAGAGACAGTAAAAAAGGTCTACGCAGGGTCTTAATTCGAAAAGAATCCTTGCCCCGGGTCCCTACTGCACGTCTGCGCCTGTGTCTCTGTTGCACGTTGTACGCAGGGTCTCTGGACGGGTATGCACGTTGTTCATCTGTAGAAAGAGAGGAACGTTTAGTTGTAGAAACAATTCGTGTGAAAAATATGTAAAATAAGAAATATAAGTAATTAAAGTAAGGTTTATATGAAACCACGATTGTTTGTGCGCGCAGCCCCCTATGAAGGGGTATGCGGCTAGGGAGCCCCTAGCCTGCTGAGTCCGGATTCGTCTATCCGAGTCCGGGGTCCTTAAGTGACCCTCGCACTGAAATGGCGCCATATGGACCGGGCATCTTGAGTGTAAGAGACGCGTAATGCGGTATGGCGTTGAAGCGGACAAAAGCCTTTCGTCCCAAGAGTGCTTGATATTCACTTTCAAATGGGACGATATGAAAAATTAATTTTTCGCGTCGAAAATTGTTCGGCGATCCGAACACGACTTCTAGTAATATAGAGCCTGTGCACTTGGCGTAAGGGCCTGGCGTCACTCCTTTGAAGGAAGTGCGGCTGTATCGAATTTTGGTAGGGTCTATCCCCATCCTGCGGATTGTGTTTGAATATAGCAGGTTTAAGTCACTGCCTCCGTCCATTAGGACGTTAGTGAATTGTAATCCGTCTATTATGGGATTCAATATCAGGGGAGTCCGTCCCGCGTTTCGAACGCTTCTGGAATAGTCCAGGTGGTCGAAAGTGATTGGTTTTGATATCCAATCTCTACGGTCTGCTGGGTTGGACCGTGCGAAGCTCTTTTTAGAAAGTGCCGCACTATTTTTCCGTGTCATCACATGAAGTGAGTTTACTGCTTTGACCCCTTGTGGGAAAGTCTTTTGTTTTCCGGTGCCCTGCTGGCGGGGTTTATCTTCTTCGCTTGACGCGTCGAGCCCCTGGTGTTCGGCATTTAGTTGGCCGGACTGTTTAAAAACCCAACAATCCCTGTGGGTGTGATTTGCAGGCCTTCCGGGGGTGCTGTGGATTTGACATATCCGACCCAAAATTTTGTTTAAGTTGGACAATTCGTCACTGTCATCCTTAAGAGGTTGAGTTTTGTTATTGGGCCGCGAGCTTTTGAATCCGGCGTTGACTGCCATGCTCTTTGGGCTTTTCTCTTTATTCCGGCGCTGCTCTTTTCTGTGCCGTGATTTTCCGTTTCCATCTCTTATCTCGGATGTACTTGGGTCGCTGGTGCTGCTTCTTGCTAGCCAGCTATCCTCTCCCGCACAGAAGCGGGTCATGAGGCTTGTTAGTGCGGACATTGTCCTTGGTTTCCCTTGGCCGAGGTGCCTGGCGAGCCATTCGTCTCGGACATTGTGCTTGAAAGCTGCTAAGGCTTCGGCGTCGGGACAGTCGACTATTTGGTTCTTTTTGGTAAGAAACCTATTCCAGAATTTCCGCGCTGGCTCTCCGGGCTGTTGAGTTATATGACTTAAATCATCTGCATCCGGAGGACGGACATAAGTCCCTTGAAAATTTGTTCTAAACGCTTCCTCGAGCTCTTCCCAACTTCCAACAGTTTTTTCTGGGAGGATTTTGAGCCAATGACGGGCTGGCCCTTTGAGCTTGAGGGGTAGATATTTTATGGCGTGGAGATCGTCTCCTCTGGCCATGTGTATATGCAGTATATAATATTCTATCCAGACTCCAGGGTCTGTTGTTCCATCGTAGGCCTCTATGTTTATGGGTTTAAACCCTGCTGGGAATTCATGGTCCAGCACCTCATCGGTGAAACATAGTGGGTGTGCGGCACCCCTGTAGTTGTATGTGCCGCTATCACCGGACACTTGACGTGTTGCTTTGCTTCCTGGGGCCTTCTTTTTGGGTCCGTAGATGGACCTGGCTGGGCCATTTGACGGTAGAGGCTCTATAGCCTCTTCGTCGAATTCTGGTAGCAGCTTACGCTTCGGGTAGCTCTTTGATTGGTGGCCATTGCCGTATTTATCTGCGGTTTTGAGTACTTTGCTCCATCTTATTCTGAGAGTGTCTTCCGCTGTTTTGAGCTTCCATTTTTCTTTCTTCAGGCTTCTTGCTATGGCGATGAGCCTGCGCTTAAAAAGCTCTTGTTCGACGGGGTCCTCGGGCGCGACGAGTTCGTCGTCATTGAGGCTTGCTTCATCTTCGGAGGGAGGTATGTAGTTATGATCCTCGACCTCTTCGTCTGCCGCCCTTTCGTGAGGGCTTGTTTCTGCATCCTCCTGCGCTGAGTCGTGCAGGAGGGGATTGTCTTCGGCACTTTCTGGGGTATTGTTATCTCCTGTGCCGGAATCTTTATTTTTGCTGTGGCGGGATTTAGAGCGGCGCCGCTGACGCCGGCGTTTGGGCTGCTTCTTTAAAGAGTCTACCTCCGCTGCTTCTTCGCCGTCCCCCTCTTTTGGGGTATCCACCATGTATATGTCGTATGACGAGGTGGTCTTCCAGTGCCCTGTAGGCGCTGGTTCCTGTTCGTCTCTGGCACCGTCGTCCATGGCGTCGATGTCGTCGGAGTCGTAGTCTAGCATGTCGGTTAGATCCTCGACAGTGGCTACAAAGTGGGTGGTGGGTGGGCTCTGAATTTCTTCGTTGTCCGTACTCCAACCGTCCTGGCCATAGTCCGGCCAGGACTCTCTCGATAGCGAGAGACACTTTAATGAGTTTAGGATATTGCCAAAAGGCGAGTGTTGGTATATGTCCGCGGCGATGAATTCCATAACCGGCGCCCAATCCGGATTAATTGATAGGGGCGCGGGAGGTTCGGAGTCCGGTGAGGAGTCCGACACCTCGGAATCACGAGTCTCGCAGGGGACAAGGTCAGTGTTCGGCTCCATCGCCGTGGATGTTGAAGCCCCCGGGGCGGCGTCTATCCACCGACCCTCGATCTAGGCGATCGGCTCCGGGCTAATGGCCGAAGTGGATCCGAGTGCGGCCACCAAGGCACTGTCCGGCGGCAGAGCTAGATCGTGCCCATCATCACAGTGTGGCGCGCTTGGCTGTGGCTCGAGTCCATCGAAGATCAAGTCTCCGCGGAGATTGGCCGTGAAGTTTAAGCTTCCGAATCTGACCGGACGGCCAGGGGCGTAGCTTTCGATCTGCTCCAGATGGCCAAGAGAATTGGCCCGCAGTGCAAAGCCGCCGAATACGAAGATCTGTCCGGGGAGAAAAGTCTCACCCTGGACAGCGTTGCTGGTTAAAGATGCCATCCCGCCTATCAGCGACGACACAGTGGAACTCTCAATGAAAGCACCAATGTCGGTGTCAAAACCGGTGGATCTCGGGTAGGGGGTCCCGAACTGTGCGTCTAGGCGGATGGTAACAAGAGACGAGGGACACAATGTTTTTACCCAGGTTTGGGCCCTCTCGATGGAGGTAAAACCCTACGTCCTGCTTGATTAATATTGATGATATGGGTAGTACAAGAGTAGATCTACCACGAGATCACGGAGGCTAAACCCTAGAAGCTAGCCTATGGTATGATTGTTGAGATGTATGTTTGTCCTACGGACTAAGGCCCTCCGGTTTATATAGACACCGGAGAGGGCTAGGGTTACACAGAGTCGGTTACAATGGTAGGAGATCTATGTATCCGTATTGCCAAGCTTGCCTTCCACGCCAAGGAATAGTACCATCCGGAAACGAGCCGGAGTCTTCAATCTTGTATCTTCGTAGTCTGGGAGTCCGGCGGATATTGATAGTCCGGCTGTCCGGACACCCCCTAGTCCAGGACTCCCTGTGTTACCCACGTCCGTATTGATGGGAATCCCGGAATAAGGGGAACACGATCTCTGCTTCGACAAGATGTGCCAAGGAAACCGCTTCGCTAAACGTGCTGAGGTGGTATAGTAAAAAAACGATTCAAACAAAGGCTTGGTAGCGGTGTGGTGTCACGCCGCATAATACGTCAGCAGATTGGACTGGTGTACATTTTATTCTCTCTACGGTGGAATGTGGAATTTATTTTGCAGAGCCGGACACTATCCTGGTGTTCATGATCTTCTCTGGATTATTCAAGGGAGGAACCCACCTTGCAATGCCGAACATTATGCGCGCCGGACTTATCGTCATTGAAGCCTGGTTCAGGGGCTACTGAGGGAGTCCTGGACTAGGGGGTGTCCGGACAGCCGGACTATCATCGTCCGCCGGACTCCAAGACTACGAAGATACAGGATTGAAGACTCCGTCCCGTGTCCGGATGGGACTTTCCTTGGCGTGGAAGGCAAGCTTGGCGATACAGATATGTAGATCTCCTACCATTGTAACCAACTCTGTGTAACCCTAGCCTCCTCCGGTGTCTATATAAACCGGAGGGCTTTAGTCCGTAGGACAACATACATTACAACAATCATACCATAGGCTAGCTTTAGGGTTTAGCCTCCTTGATCTCGTGGTAGATCCACTCTTGTACTACCCATATCATCAATATTAATCAAGCAGGACGTAGGGTTTTACCTCCATCGAGAGGGCCCGAACCTGGGTAAAACATCGTGTCCCTCATCTCCTGTTACCATCCGCCTAGACGCACAGTTCGGGACCCCCTACCCGAGATCCGCCGGTTTTGACACCGACACCTATATTACAAGGTGTGAAGTTGAGTCAGACTCAATGCCCGACCACAGCAGAAGATAGAGAGAAAATGAAAGATGTTCCCTATGATTCAGCCATAGGCTCTATCATGTATGCAATGCTGTGTACCAGACCTGACGTATGCTTAGCAATAAGCTTGGTAGGTAGGTACCAAAGTAATCCAGGAGTGGATCACTGGACACCGGTCAAGAACATCCTGAAATACCTGAAAAGGACTAAGGATATGTTTCTCGTTTATGGAGGTGACAAAGAGCTAGTCGTAAATGGTTATGTCGATGCAAGCTTTGACACTGATCCGGACGATTCTAAATCGCAAACCGTATACGTGTTTTTATTAAATGGTGGAGCTGTAAGTTGGTGCAGTTCTAAACAAAGCATCGTGGTGGGATCTACATGTGAAGCGGAGTACATAGCTGCTTCGGAAGCAGCAAATGATGGAGTCTGGATGAAGGAGTTCATTTCCGATCTAGGTGTCATACCTAGTGCATCGGGACCAATGAAGATCTTCTGAGGCAATACTGGTGCAATTGCCTTGGCAAAGGAATCCAGATTTTACAAGAGGACCAAGCACATCAAGAGACGCTTCAATTCCATCCGGGACCAAGTCCAGGTGGGAGACATAGATATTTGCAAGATACATACGGATGTGAATGTTGCATACCCTTGACTAAGCCTCTTCCATGAGCAAAACATGATCATCACCAAGACTCCATGGGTGTTAGAATCATTACTGTGTAATCTAGATTATTGACTCTAGTGCAAGTGGGAGACTGAAGGAAATGTGCCCTCGAGGCAATAATAAAGTTATTATTTATTTCTTCATTTCATGATAAATGTTTATTATTCATGCTAGAATTGTATTACCTGGAAACATGATACATGTGTGAATACATAGACAAACATAATGTCACTAGTATGCCTCTACTTGACTAGCTCATTAATCAAAGATGGTTATGTTTCCTAGCCATAGACATGTGTTGTCATTTGATTAACGGGGTCACATGATTAGGAGAATGATGTGATTGACTTGACCCATCCCGTTAGCTTAGCACTTGATCGTTTAGTATGTTGCTATTGCTTTCTTCATGACTTATACAAAGTTCCTATAACTATGAGATTATGCAACTCCCGTTTACCGGAGGAACACTTTGTGTGCTACCAAACGTCACAACGTAACTGGGTGATTATAAAGGAGCTCTACAGGAGTCTCCAAAGGTACATGTTGAGTTGGCGTATTTTGAGATTAGGTTTTGTCACTCCGATTGTCGGAGAGGTATCTCTGGGCCCTCTCGGTAATGCACATCACTATAAGCCTTGCAAGCAATGTAGCTAATGAGTTAGTTACGGAATGATGCATTACGTAACGAGTAAAGAGACTTGCCGGTAACGAGACTGAACTAGGTATTGGATACCGACGATCGAATCTCGGCAAGTAACATACCGATGACAAAGGGAACAACGTATGTTGTTATGCGGTTTGACCGATAAAGATCTTCGTAGAATATGTAGGAGCCAATATGAGCATCCAGGTTCCGCTATTGGTTATTGACCGAGAATAGTTCTAGGTCATGTCTACATAGTTCTCGAACCCGTAGGGTCCGCACGCTTAACGTTACGATGACAGTTTTATTTTGAGTTTATAAGTTTTGATGTACCGAAGGTTGTTCGGAGTCCCGGATATAATCACGCACATGACGAGGAGTCTCGAAATGGTCGAGACATAAAGATTGATATACTGGAAGCCTATATTTGGATATCGGAATAGTTCCGGGTGAAATCGGGATTTTACCGGAGCACCGGGGGGTTACCGGAACCCTCACGGGGGTTAATGGGCCTTAGTGGGCCATGAGGGAGAAGAGGAGGGCCGGCCAGGGCAGGCTGCGTGCCCCCTCCCCCCTAGTCCGAATAGGACAAGGAAGGGGGGGGGGGGGGCGGCGCCCCCCTTTCCTCTTTCCCCTCCCCCCTTTCCTTCTCCACCAAGGCAAGAGGGGGGAGTCCTACTCCCGGTGGGAGTAGGACTCCTCCAGGCGCACCCCTAGGGGGCCGGCCGCACCTCCCCCCTCCCTCCTTTATATACGGGGGCAGGGGGCACCTCTAGACACACAAGTTGATCTTCGTGATCGTTCCTTAGCCGTGTGCGGTGCCCCCCTCCACCATATTCCACCTCGGTAATATCATTTCGGTGCTTAGGCGAAGCCCTGCGTCGGTAGAACATCATCATCATCACGACGCCGTCGTGCTGACGGAACTCATCCCCGACACCGTGCTGGATCGGAGTCCGGGGATCGTCATCGAGCTGAACGTGTGCTGAACTTGGAGGTGCCGTGAAGACGTATGACTACATCAACCACGTTGTCATAACGCTTCCGCTTACGGTCTATGAGGGTACGTGGACATCACTCTCCCCACTCGTTTATATGCATCACCATGATCTTGCGTGTCTGTAGGAATTTTTTTTGAAATTACTACGTTCCCTAACATCTATATGCATGGCAGCTGCAGTCCTGCATACATGGCAAATACTGCTACCAACACATGGCAACCATTGTGTTCTAGCGTCAAAACTATTACATTCTCCAATGTATCTATAATTTTTGATTGCTCCATGCTACTTTATCTACTGTTTTGGACTATATTGGGCTTTGTTTTCCACTTTTATATTATTTTTGGGACTAACCTATTAACCGGAGGCCCAGCCCAGAATTGCTGTTTTTTGCCTATTTCAGTGTTTTAAGAAACGGAATATCAAACGGAGTCCAAACGGAATGAAACCTTCGGGAACGTGATTTTCTCATCGAACGTGATCCAGGAGACTTGGACCCTACTCCAAGAAGTGCCAGAGGCGGTCACGAGGGTGGAGGGCGCGCCCCCCCTGGGCGCGCCCTCCTATCTCATGGCCCCCTGACGCTCCACCGACGTACTCCTTCCTCCTATATATACCTATGTATCCCCAAACGATCAGAACATGAGCCAAAAACCCCGCCGCCTCAACCTTCTGTATCCATGAGATCCCATCTTGGGGCCTATTCCGGAGCTCCGCCGGAGGGGGCATCCACCACGGAGGGCTTCTACACCAACACCATAGCCCCTCCGATGAAGTGTGAGTAGTTTACTTCAGACCTTCGGGTCCATAGCTAGTAGCTAGATGGCTTCTTCTCTCTTTTTGGATCTCAATACAATGTTCTCCCCCTCTCTTGTGGAGATCTATTCGAGGTAATCTTCTTTTTGCGGTGTGTTTGTTGAGATCGATGAATTGTGGGTTTATGATCCAGTATTATCTATGGAAAATATTTGATTCTTCTCTCAATTCTTTTATGTATGATTGAGTTATCTTTGCAAGTCTCTTCGAATTATCCTTTTTGGTTTGGCTAACTAGATTGGTAGTTCTTGCAATGGGAGAAGTGCTTAGCTTTGGGTTCAATCTTGCGGTGTCCTTTCCCAGTGACAGAAGGGGCAGAAAGGCACGTATTGTATTGTTGCCATCGAGGATAACAAGATGGGTTTTTTATCATATTGCATGAATTTATCCCTCTACATCATGTCATCTTGCTTAAGGCGTTACTCTGTTTTTACTTAATACTCTAGATGCATGCTGGATAGCGGTCGATGAGTGGAGTAATAGTAGTAGATGCAGAATCATTTTGATCTACTTGTCTTGGACGTGATGCCTATATACATGATCATTGCCTAGATATACTCATAACTATGCTCAATTCTGTCAATTGCTCAACAGTAATTTGTTCACCCACCGTAGAATATTTATGCTCTTGAGAGAAGCCACTAGTGAAACCTATGTCCCCCGGGTCTATTCTCATCATATCAATCTCTATCGCTTTATTTACTTGCTTTACTTTTACTTTGCCTTTTACTTTTCAGTTTGCATCTATCTATCAAAAATACCAAAATTATTATTTATCATCTCTATCAGATCTCACTTTCGTAAGTGACCGTGAAGGGATTGACAACCCCTCACTAGTGCAGAACCGGGCATTAGCACCGGTTCGTCAGGACCTATATTGCCGGTTACATAACTGGCACTAATTTGTGGTCACTAAAGCCCCCCCCCTCCTTTAGTACCGGTTCAGCACGAACCGGTGCTAAAGGGCAACCACGTGGCACGAGCCAGCTCCGGGGGCCTGGAGACCTTTAGTACCGGTTGGTAACACCAACCGGTACTATAAGGTTTGGTGGGTTTTTAGTTTTATGATTTCTTTTTCATTTAATTTTGTGTTTCCATTTTAATTCTTTTTTGTTTCCTGGTATTTTACGATACTACACATTGCACACGTTATGCATCATACATCATGCATGCTTTGTTTATCAACGCTGCTGCTATGTTCATTGCACCCGCAGATATAACATGCTCATGCATGCTTTGCATCATTACATCATCATATATATATATATAATAACAAGTCCTACTAATCATGCATCATCATACAACTTCTACTCGTTATTAATAATAAGTCATACGATCATCATCCTCATATATAGTCATCGAACCCAACCCTACATAATTGTTCTTAGCACATGATCATCAGTATCAGGTAGGACCTAAACACCCTTAAGGTAAAATAGCATAAAACAATATAGACCCTGACTCTCCATTATGAAGAATGGCAATCATCCTGTCTCCAATTCTTGCCTTTCGCTGCTTGTTGCTTCCAAGAAGCTCCTTACAACTGTCCATACATTTTTTCCATTCTTTGATTGTTATGTCTCCACTTCTTTTAGAAACCCGGTATGGACAGTTGAGATTCGTAGGACGACCTGGTCGTATGTTCAAAACATGAAGGCTACCACGCGTATACATCAGATGAGGCACACAATCATTCGGGATTATCTGTTGAAAAACATAATAATAACTTTTTAGTTAGCAATGATGTACTAGTTTTAGAAGTGTGCAAAAAGATGCACGGATGTTGTAATAGTAAAAAATAATCTTACCAGGGTATCTCCATGATAGTTACCGTAGTTCAACACGTGCACTAGTGGCACGTATTGACCATAATGTTGAGGAGTTTGATTGTAGATATTGTAATTCTCAAGATCAGTACAAAATCCGACCAGATGATTTTTCTCCTGATAAGTTAATTCGGAGCCTTCAGTGTAGTACGTTCTGTCTACCATCTTCCGCACATTCTTTGAAGAATGAAAATAAGCTGTCAATAGAGATAAGTTGTCAACATTATATTTTGAAATAAACAATATAAATTACTTAATAACTACGTTTAGCTCACATGAGGGAAGAACTGGAGGTGTATCCACAAAGACCCAAATCGAAGGTGTCTCTTGCTCGATTGTAGGATCACCAAGGTCCATGGTGACAAGCATACCCTCATCAAGACCATACATCTTGCAAAATGCATCCCAATTTTTGCAACCAAAATGGGTTACACTCTGAGCATTGTACAACTTTACTTGAAAATCCACACCATGTTCGGTACTTAGGATAATTTTTTTGGTTTCGAAATTTTCATGGTCTTCAAAACCCATCCTCTCCAAGACATAGCGTCTTGCAAAGCATGGGATAAGCTAGTCGAATTGGAAAAGATGAAAAATACACGTTAAAATAGTTGAAGTCGTGCTTAATTACAAAAAAAAAACTACTGTCGTCGTTGCGTACCGTATGAACATCGCAGGTCTCCTCGAGCTTAATGCTGAAGCGCCGATCTTCGTCCAGCTCAATGAACCTGTCGCAGATACCTCGGTCGTCGTGGCACCAGTCGCACTCCCCCGGGCGGTTTTCGTTGTCCGATGAGTACGACATTTCCGGCCTACGTTCATAATTTAGTTTTATTAATTAAGTCAACTATCTAGTTCAACTACTAAGCACTTACTATAAATAAATAAGTAGTACTTACTAAAAACAAACTACTTCTATATATAGTAAAATAAATTAGTTTATTAAATCAACTAGCTAGTTCAACTATATATAAACTACTTCTTCTTTTTT